>NC_088882.1:10274697-10304845 GCF_032884065.1 Artemia franciscana
TCTGAATTATTTCATGACATACCAATTCAAAAACGAATGTATTCAAGCCGAAGTAGCTCAGTTATATAACTACCTGTGTTGGCGCAGTGGGTTTGACCTTAACGTGGTAACACGGGACCCAGAGTTCGACTCATGCTGCAGGAATGCACTACAGGGCCGACGCAAGGACCTTAGTAGTCAAGAAGCGTCGTTAATCCGATACAAATACAAATACAGTAGCTCAGTTGGTAAAGCGTTATATTCCAGGTTCTAGGTCCGAGAGGTTCCAGGGTTGAACCTTGGCTTTAGCATTAATACAAAAGAAGAAAAAAAAACTAAAAAAGATAAAAACTACAAAAAAATTGAAAAGAAAATGCTAAAAAAAACTAAAAAAGCTAAATAACTAAAAAAAACTAAAAAAAGGGTAAAAAACTAAAAACTAAAAAAGTAAAAAAATAAAAAAACTAAAAAAAGGTAAAAACTAAAAAAAAACTAAAAACTAATAAAAAAACTAAAAAAACTAAAAACTGAAAAGAAAAAAAAACTAAAAAAAGGGAAAAAACTGACAAATAAAAAAGGAGAAAAAGAAAACTAAAAAAATAAAATAAAATAAAAAAAAAATAAAAAAGGTAAATGTATTCAAGCCGAAGTAGCTGACATGGTAAAGCGTTATGTTCCAGGTTCTAGGTCCGAGAGGTTCCAGGTTCGAACCTTGGCTTTAGCATTAATACAAAAGAAGAAAAAAAACTAAAAAAGAAAAAAAAACTAAAAAAAACTAAAAAACAGGTAAAAACTACTAAAAAACTAAAAAAGCAAAAAAACTAAAAAAGACGTCATGTTTGTGTGTCGACTGACGTCATGTTTGTCGACTATAAATGACGACTGGGACACAGGGAATGTTTGATTAGCAATCACCATCAACAAAGCTCAAGGGCAATCATTAGAATAATGAGGTATAGATCTGAATACGGATTGTTTTTCCCATGGACAGTTATGTGTTGCATGTTCAAGAGTCGGCAAACCTGACAATCTATTTATATGTACAGACAATGGGACAGCGAAGAATGTTGTATATTCGCAAGTTTTACGAAGTTAAAAACATATATATATATATATATATATATATATATATATATATATATATATATATATATATATATATATATATATATATATATATATATATATATATATATATATATATATATATATATTCACAGGTGGGACACAGGGACACAACTACAATGGCGCGCAACTAATATGGCGCGTAACGACTTATGCGCGCGGGGGGGGGGGCTTGGGGGGGCTCGAAGCGCCCCCACTAACTACGTGTTGGTGTGGCACGAAGCGCCACCCCAACAGCTAGTAATAATATAATTCATAAGCATAACTCAGAAAACAACACCCATTAACATAGCGCTTAAATATCTATTTTATTACAGAAATGATGACAAAACTGTTTTTCCATTAAATGAGACAATTAAGGGGAAAATAATTCTAAAGTGTAATTTTTATATTTTTCAGTTTTTTTTTTCATACTCATCTGTGTGCATCTTTCGTATGTAAAGGGGGTATACATAAATTATTATTATTATTATTATTATTATTATTATTATTATCCTCCTAGCCTCTCTTATATAAAAAAACAACAACACATACACATAACTTTACAACAAAATAGTCATATTAATTATTTTTTTTGCCGATTTCAGCCCACAGCCCTTGGCACAAATCTCTCATCTATTCACCTTGTGACAGCGGAATGGGGAAAGCCACGCTCGGGAACAACCAGTGCCGAGGTTCAATTGCTCCTGTCGCAAGGAAACTTCTTTATCCATAATTAATCAATAATTTTTGGAAATAGGGAATATGTTGATACACTTAAGGAAAATATTTAGGCAATCTACGCGTTTAGGGACATAAGTTACACCCAGCTCTATGATTTTGCCTGGTACTATTGCACGAAATCAATTGTTTTTTCTCAGAGAAAAGCTAAACTTCGAAAAGAGCTCATTCGATTAGAAATTGAAAGGGCTAATGCCCTTTTAATAGACAAAAGTTATTGGAGGGTAACAAACACCCCTCCTGCGTCCACCATTTTTCCAAATACATCCAATCAAAATTTTAAGATAGTCATTTTGTTCAACATTAGTAAAAGGTAAAAAAAATATGTCTTTGAGGATGACAAACCCCCAGACCTCTCAGGACAAGGGTTTGAATTATTCTCTGGGGGTATATAAGGTAAATATAGAATAGATCATTGTATAAACTTCGGAAGCGAATCATTACATTGCTAATCAGAAGATTTAGTAGTCTTTTTGAGATTCAGAGTGATCTGAGGGTGGATACCCCCCTCCCTATAACAAATTTTGTATTTTCCCAAAATGAATCTTATAAAAAATTTTAGATGGCCATTTGTTGTCTTAAAAACTTTGAAAATAGCTCATTCGATTGGATTTTGAAAGGGCTAGTGCCCTTTTTTTAGTCAAAAGTAATTGGAGGCTAACTAACGCCCACTATTTTCCAAACACATCCAATAAAAATTTTGAGATTGCTATTTTGTTCATCGTAGTTAAAAAGTCCAGAAATTATGTCTTTAAGAATGAAAACCCTCAAACAGCCCTCAGGGCAAGGGTTGTAAATTATGTCCTGGGGGCACATAAGGTACATATAGAAAGGGCGATCGTATAAATTTCGGAGGGGGATCATTGAACTACCTTAAGAAGTTCAAGAGAATTTTGTAAGACTCTTAAGAGTGGTAGGAGGGTGGATACCCCCCACACCTTGTATTTTTCCGAAATACATCTAATAGAAATTTGGAGATAACCATTTTTTTTCGTAGAAACTTCAAAAACAGCTCTTTCGGTTAAAGACTCAAAGAGCCATTGCCCTTTTTCAATAGTTGAAAGTTGATTGGAGTGCAACCAACCCCCCTCCCATGCCCACCATTTCCTCAAACACATCCAATCAAAATTTTGAGTTAGCTATTTTGTTCAACATAATAAATAAATCTGTAAAATATGTCTTTGAGGTTATCAACCGTTCCCCCACAGCCCTAAGGGCAAGCGTTGTAAGTTATGCCCTGGGGGCATAAAGGGTATACATAGAAAGGATGACTGGATAAACTTCGGGGGCGGGTCTGATTAGATTATTAATCTGAAATTCTAGTCCCCTTTTTAAGATTCAGAGTTATCGGAGGGCAGATATCCCCCAAACCTCTATTTTCTAGAAATGCACGAAACATAAGTTTTGAGATGGCCATTTATTGCTGTAAAAACTTTAAAAACAGCTAACTAGATTGGAAATTGAAAGGTCCAGTGCCCTTTTTACTAGTCGAAAGTGAGTGGAGGGCAACACACACCCCTCCCACGTCCACCGTTTCTACAAACCGGTCTAATCAAAATTTTAAAACAGCCATCTTGTTCAACGTAATTGAAAAGTCCGAAAATTATGTCTTTGAGGATGATTCCCCCCCCCTCTTATAGCCCTCAGAGAAGTGATTTTAATTTACGCTCTGGAGGCATATAAGGTACAAATATAAAGGATGATTGTATAAACTTTAGAGGGTGCTCATTGGATTGGTAATCAGAAGTTTTAGTGCCTATTTCAAGATTCAGAGTGATCGGAGGGTAGATGCCCTCCCTCACACCTCAGGTTTTCCGGAAAAGCATGTGATAGAAATTTTGAGATGGTCCTAGAAACTTTGAAAAGAGCTCATTTGATTGGATATTGAAAGGGTTAGTGCCCTTTTTAATAGTCAAAAGTGGTTGGAGGGTAAATAACCCCTCCCACGCCCACCATTTCTCCAAACACATCCAATAAAAATTTCAAGATATACTACTACCACAAATCACTGTCAGTAAATAAATGAAACTACCAAACACATCCAATCGAAATTTCGAAATAGATTACTATCACAAATCACTATCAAAGAATAAATGAAACTCAAAACGAACAGAAGTTACAATAAATAGCCGAGTCAAACCCAAAGCAGCAAAATTTAACATGAGTAGGGCTGATAACCCCCATGCCTTCTCAAGATAAAAAAATAGCTTTTTAACTGTAAGTAAGGAGTAACATTAAAACTTAAAACGAACAGAAATTACTCCGTATACAAAATGGGTTATCCCCTCCTCAACACCTCTCTCTTTACGCTAAAGCTTTTTATTGTTTTAAGAAGTAGAGTTGTGACAAAGAGGCAACCTTAAGCGTAAGGAGAGGAGCGTTGAGGAGGGGAAGACCCCTTTCATATAAGGAATAATTTCTGCTCGTTTTAAGTTTCAATGTCGCTCCTTACTTGCAGTTAAAAAAAAAATGTTTCTTTTATTTAATCAACAATAGGGACGAAGGCGAACTACAAGAAAAATATATGTAATTATAGGTATATTTGTGAAAATAGTTCATTAAATATTTACATAAATGTTTACTCTTCGTTTATATAGAACCTGAAAAATAAGAATGTTTTGTATTGCAAAATACTACCAAAATAAATAGACTTCCTTCATTATTCTTGTAATTGTAGTCGCCAAATTATTGTCTGCTCCTGTAATTTTTCGTCGTTTTCTGTTTGTAGAATCTTGGGAACATAAAAGGTTTTGTTACATAATTCAACATAATAGTTAGACAACCCTGCTGAGTATTTTGATGAACCTCCAACTCCAATAGGCAATATATTTATAGACTATTAAATATAATTAACTGAAGATAACAAGGTGGCACTTGAAGATAATGAATCACTTTAAAGATGCTTATTATGATAGGTGAGAATTGTGGAAACAAAAATGAATTAAATCTTGATTGTTTCGCTTTCTTTTGGACCGAGAAGGATAGACCTGAAGAAGAAGAACAGTCAGGACAGGACTTACCAATAGGCCTGGGCCTAGGGGCACACATTTTCAGGGAGTGTAATAAATTATCATTGAGCAATTTTTTCGTCAGCGAAAACTACATTGATTTGATTTATCTTCAGTGCCAAGTGCACTCCGCCGCCGTGTAAATCACGGCTCAGAGATCACTAAGCATGCAAGTGAGTTATTGAGTTTTTATCCAGACGATCTTGAGCCTGTAATTGCAGGTAAAGGCTTACATTTAAAACTGTTCTTAATACACCCCTCCCCAACGTAGAGATATTTGATTCTCATTTTGCGATAAAATAAAAAGTGTAATTATAAAGATTATTCTTAAGGAAAATTGACCCTCCCTCCTATGGTATGAATCTGGAGAGCCAAAAACGCATGGATCAAGAAGCGTCAGAGCTTTAAGTCCAACCCTGAGAAGAGTCAGAAGCAGTAAAGGCAGAGTAAGGCAAAAGAGAGGCTTTCAAAATAATGTGAACTTCAAGTGGAAGTTGATAATATGGCTTCAAAATATCATAAATTAAATGCTAATTATTTTAATTAAACTTAAAACCGTTTTTCACTCTTAATTTTTACGTCAAATGTGAGCCATCTTGAAACCATTCAAAGCTAGCTTGTTATTGACATGGGCTGAATTTTAAAAATAGAAAATTCAGGGAAAGGGTTTTATTACAATTAAAAAAAGATATGTTTGATTTTGAAAAAGAAATTAGGTATGATCCTTGTTAATTAATGCTTGTTTTAAAGCAACGTTTGAACTTCACATCCCAAACCTTCAAATAAGGGAAATAAGGCTATTTTTATTACAGTCAGTGATGTCAATCAAGGTCGCAGGAGAGCATTGGGCCCGAAACTCCTCCCTCTCTAAATTTTGATAAATATCTTTTTTTTCAGTATTTTCATTGAAGAATGGCTATTTTGGTACTTTCATTGAAAATTTTGAAAATTTGCCCCTCTAGATTTTGGAAAACTAGTTTTGCACCCTCCCTCCAGGTTTTATCCAGAGGTTAACGGTGTTTGAACCCTCCCCCTACTTCTAAATTTTTTCGAACTCATAAAAACGCAACAAAAACGCATATAAACACAATTTTGGTGTGTTTTTGGTCCCTAAATTGAGCAGCATATTATTGATTGTAATTACAATTTTAGTAGTTTTTTTATGAAATAAACGCATACCTACCTACCTACCTACCTACCTACCTACCTAAAGATTTTTTTCGTAAACCTCCCCTGAACACACCCTTGCCTCCCCCTAATATCCTTGAATTGACGGTAATGATCAATGCCTTTGCTAAACAAGTTCTATTTTTTGTCTTTTGAAGTTTTATATGAAGCTGTACAATGAAGTTTTTTGTTTGTTTTTTCAACCTGTGATTGGCGATAAAAAGATGGGCAAATATGAAATAACTCATTTGATTGCTGAGGATAATGAACAATGAACAAGATTTCAAATAGGGGAATAATGCTATTTGATTTTAGTCAGTCATGTCAGTCATGGCTGCAGGAGAGCATTGAGCCCAAGACTACTCCCTCCCTAAATTTTGAAAAATATTTTTTTTTAGTACTTCCATTGAAAATATTGAAAAAGTGCCCCTCTAGATTTTGGAAAATTAGTTTTGCCTCCTACCTCCAGGTTTTTTCTAGGGGTTAACGGTGTTTGAGCCCCCCTACTCCTAATTTTTTTCTAACTTGTAAAAACGTAACAAAAACGCATATAAATATATTTTTGATGTGCTTTTTTAAAGATTTTTTTGTAACCCTTCCCTGAACGCACCCTTGCCTCCCCTTACTTTCCATGAATTGAAGGTAATGATCAACGGCTTCGCTTCAGGACTCTTAAAAAATATAATACATTAAGGTAAAACATCTGTCTTGTAAATACCTCTATTCACAAAAGAACGACGGTTTTCGATTCCTAACGTTCTATCCTTACTGAGGTGTTAATTCTATAAGAAGATAGTAACACTGGCTCTATTATTTTTATAATGATTTGCTATAGTGAAGTTGTTACCTTTGAAGAAAATGTTAAACGGTAGATTTTGCGTATGTTGCAGTTTCACAGTATCGTCATTTGAGGCTCTTTGAAGGCAGAGCTAAATATCCGAATTATATTAATGTTTTACTATTTATATTATTAATATATTATTAATATAATATTTTATTAATATTTATTTATTAATATTTTATTTATTATAATATTTTACGTAGCCAACAATTTTAAACCCCACGAGAAACATGACTATAACTTAAATTTTTGCTTCATATCTGTCTTGATACTATTGCCTCCGTACAAATCAGTACAACGATTTAAAAAAAAGTCCTATTTTTTGTCTATTGAAGTTATATAAGAAGCTGTATTATGAAACTGTTTTTTTTCAGCCTGTGATTGACGATAAAAAAAGACTGATAAATATGAAAGAATTTGCTGATGATAATGATTGCTGAGGATAATGAACAATGAACAAGCATTTATTTGTAATATCATATCAATAACATACTGTCTTTGAAGTAAATCGTTAGGGTAAATTGTGAGCTTTTTGTTGACTCTAAAAGAGGATTTTTGACAGTGGTACCAATTAGGGGAGGGGGTGGAGTGGAGCATTTGTTCTCCCCGAGATCTTCTTCCCAACCTAGATTTTTGAAAAATATCAATTTTTTGTATGCTTTTTATATATTTTTCATGGAAAAAATTTAAAAATTCATCTCCCTAGTTTAAAAAAAATAGATTTTATCCTCCTCCACGATTGAGTATTGACACCACTGATTTTTAATGCTTGTCCTCCTTTCTATGACGCTTATCACGTTGTGGTTGTACAAACAAACACAAAAATAACTGTAGATGAATATTAGTTTTGGCCGGTAAAATGGCTTGTGGTAGAGAAAAGGTTCTTGGATGTTAAGAGGGTCAACGCAGCTAGACAAGTTCCTAACTGCGAAGATAATTTCCTAGACGGCATATTTTTCAGGTAACAGCGCTATAAAACACGATAAAAAGAAGCAAAATAACGCAGAGGCTGATTTCAAACGACAAATTTGACGTTGGAGCTTCATCAGCAACATCATCTAAGGAAATCTATAGAAAATAACGTCAGATAAGAGAGACACAACAGTTTTTTTGGAAACTTTTTTTTTCTCCAAAAGCAGGAGATTCTCACGCATGATGTTTCATTTTGAAGTCATTGGACAACTGGCTTTACAAAAAAGATAAATAAAACTCTATTATGTAATATGCCTTATAGTTGAGAAATTTTTCTCAGATTTGAGGAGGGTCAACTCAGCATAACAAGTTGTTAACTATGAAGGTAATTTCCCACAAACTACAGGGTTGAACAAGATGAATGTTGATGCTCGTGTTTAAAACAAACGAGCTATACAAAAACAAAACACCAGAAACTAAATTGTAGCTGCAATAACTTCCCAGATCATTAAGTATTTAAAGATACCGAATAGCTTGTGTGTATTTTGGCCTTGTTTGAGATTTAAAATTGGAGATTTTTACTTCTGCGCCAAGTATTTAAAATATACTTTAATCATAGACGAAAAAACATACGAATTCAGCTGCACGGTACACATTTTTTTCAAAGACGAATTTCCCCCCTCCCTAACAACGGTTGCCTGAAACTATGTGGCCCACCAACATTTTTTGAAAAATATGTCATTTTTGTCGATTGTGTCATTTTTTATTGAAAAATGTGTCATTTTCGTCGATTGTGTCATCATTTCGACTGAATGTGTCATTGCGGCACGCAACATCAAATTGTGTCATTTTGACACAACATGTGTCAGTTTGGCAGCCCAGGCTTAAATACCTGTGGGCTATTAACTTTTAGTTTATATCTGCGTAGGTTTGTCTATAGTACAGATTATACAATAGACATATAGTGTACTATGTACATACTATATACTATAGACATATACTATACTATAGCTTATTGTCTATAGTATAGCTTTGCTCAACTGCTGGTAATCACAGAACGTAACTAAAAACGTCAAGCGGTGATTATGTATTACTAAGTTAGAAACGCACATTATATGCATTAATCTGTGATGCAATGTTGTTTTAAAATCAACACTTGAAAAAAATAACCTATTCGGGATTTTTTGGGGGGAGGGGGGTTACAAAAAACTTTAGAAAACGTATCAAATATTTGTATATATTCATTTTTGTTACTTTTTTACCCGTCGGACAAACATTTCGGGAAGAGGGATAGAACCCCCTAGCTCCCTCTGGATACAGCCTTAACTTGAATTGCAGGATAGGTTGAAAAACTGTCAAACGAATTTTGGGAGGGATGGATGTTTTAAATTTTAACAATAAGTACCAGAACTTTTTTGTATTGAAAAAGTATGTAATCTTCATAAACAACAAGAACTCAGATGTCTATAGTGACTTTCAGAAAAATCAAGTTGCATACTGTTACCGCATAACATAATTAGACATAATTCGACATTAACGTAATTATTAACAATAACACTGTCTCCAAATTTCCACCAAACACACCCACCATTTCTCCAAACACATCCAATCCAAATTTCAAGATATACTACTGCCACAAATTGCTATCAGTAAATAAATAAAACTACCAAACACATCCAATCGAAATTTAGAAATAGATTACTATCACAAATCACTATCAAAGAACAAATGAAACTCAAAACGAACGGAAGTGACAATAAATAGCCGAGTCAAACCCAAACCAGCAAAATTTAACATGAGTAGGGCTGATAACCCCCATGCCTTCTCAAGATAAATAAAAAAAATAGTTTTTTAATTGCACGTAAGGAGTAATATTAAAACTTAAAACGAACAGAAATTACTCCGTATATGAAATGAGTTTTCCCCTCCTCAACGCCTCACTCTTTACGCTGAAGTTTGACTCTTTGCCAAGATTCTACCTTTTAAAACAATTAACAGCTTTAGCGTAAAGAGCGAGGCGTTGAGGAGGGGACAACCCATTTCATATATGGAGTAATTTCTGTTCGTTTTAAGTTTTAATGTCGCTCCTTACTTACAGTTAAAAAACTAGTTTTTTTATTTAATTTCTGAACGTTTTTGAATCAATGCATGTTTGATTTTGGCTCTCCACACATAAATTATTAAAATGAAATTTACATATTAATTTCTTTTTTGGCTAAATGACTTTCTCTTAGTTTTGATCAGACGATTTTGAGAAATAAGGGGTGGGGAAAGAGGCCTAGTTACCCTCTCAATTTTTCGGTTACATAAAAAGGCAAAACTTTTAATTTTTAACGAACGTTTCCATTAGTAAAAAATATACTTAACTTAAGAATTAACTTACATAACAAACTTTTATATTCCTATATTTTTATTTTATATATATAAGGGGGTTTGTACCCTTGTTAATGCCTCGCTCTTTACACTAAATTGTAAGTTTTGTCTCAATTCTTTAAGAATGACCCCTGAATCAGAAAGGCCGTAGAGTAAATAGTTGAAATTACTAAAAATACTTTAGCATAAAAAGCGAGGTATTTATCTCCTCCTAAATACCTCACTCTTTATGCTAAAGTATTTTTAGAACCCCTCATATGCGTAATAATCTCTGTTCGTTTTAAATTTCAATGCTACTCCTTACTTTCAATTGAATGAACTTTTTCGTGCTTATTTTTTCATTGTTTTTTTTTTATAGTAGTTTTAGAAAATCCTGAGCCCTTTTCATTGAATTTCTCTTCCACCATGACATATTTCTCCGAGGAAAGATCCTCCCATATAGCCCCCTCCCCTCAGCCCCACCCCCAAAACCAAAAAAAAATCCCCTGAAAACGTCTGTACACTTCCCAATAACCATTATTATATGTAAACACTGGTCAAAGTTTGCAACTGGCAGCCCCTCCCCCAGGGACTGTGGGGGAGTAAGTCATTCCCAAAGACACAGTTATTATAGTTTTTGACTATGCAGAACAAAATGGCTATCTCAAAATTTTGATCCGTTGACTTTGGAGAAAAATGAGCTTGGGAGGGGGCCTAGGTGCCCTCCAATTTTTTCGGTCACTTAAAAAGGGCACTAAAACTTTTCATTTTCGTTAAAATGAGCCCTTTTGCGGCCTTCTAGGACCACTTGGTCGATACGATGACCCCTGGGGAAAAGAAAGAAAAACAAACAAATAAACACGCACCTGTGATTTGTCTTCTGGCAAAAAATACGAAATTCCACATTTTTGTAGATAGGAGCTTGAAATTTTTGCTATAGGGTTCTCTGATACGCCGAATGCGATGGTGTGATTTCCGTTAAGATTCTATGACTTTTACGGGGTGTTACCCCTATTTTCCAAAATAAGGCAAATTTTCTCAGGCTAGTAACTTTTGATGACAGAGACTAAATTTGATAAAACTTATATATTTAAAATCAGCATAAAAATCCAATTTTTTTCGTGTATATTTTAGCATCAAAATTACATTTTTTAGGGTTTCTTTTACTATTGAGCCGGGTCGCTCCTTACTACAGTTCGTTACCACGAACTGTTTGACTAGAACAAAATTTGGGCTTTACTAAAAACAAAATACGTATGAAATGATTTCACCTTTCTTACTATCATAAATAATTTTTCTTTTTATCAAAACCTTAAGAAGCAAATGTCAATATATGTCAATTAAACTGATAATCCACGGCCATTTGTTTGTTGTTGTTCTTTTATTGTTTTGTTCAGTAAAGCGCAGATTGTGTTCTTGTCTTGAGAAGGCATGGGGATTATTAGCCCTACTCATGTTAAATTTTGCTGGTTTGAGTTTGACGCGGCTATTTATTGAAATTTCTGTTCGTTTTGATTTTCATTTATTAATTAATATTTACGTTTGGAAGCTTATTTGACTTAATTTTTGCTTATTCTTAGCTTAATGAAGCTTTTTACTTTTCTTTGAAAAATTTATCTTGTGGAAAAAGTTTTTTTCAATCAATTTCGTAAAAGAGCTAATAATTGGCATAAAGTGTGTACCAGTCCATGTAAAGAAACAGTGCTATGAGGTTAAAAGGAGTGTATTATATTACACACGAATAGCGTGTAAGTTGGCAACCCTGGTAGAAAGTTAAATTTTGTTTCTGAAAAGCCAAGTTAGCCAACAGATGTTTGCGATAACTGGAAGGATATTCTCATTCCCTAAAAAATATCGTTTTTTGATAATATGTAAGTTAGAGTTATGCTAGATGAAACCTATGTGGCCAGGCGGGGCTCCCACCAATTGGGCCATATGATTTTCAATAAATTTTCATGAGCTATAAAATTTTCACTCAAACCCGCGTGGCGTTTAGTCATTTAAGTTCTTCTGACTCTTGGACCGCTATATAATTATAATGTGTCTTAGACTGTGGTTACCCCCTTCTAATTTTTAAGTGCCCCACCCAATATCTTCATCACCATTCCTTGAAAATAAAAGAATGTAGATTGTTTACCGTCCTTCGTAAAGTTACAGTTAGTAACAGTTATAAGTAACAGTTATTTTTACAAGAAAAATAAAAAATTTGCACAAACAGTCCAAAAATATGATAATCTGCAAACTTAATCTCCTTTATATCTGAAGGAAAAAAAGAAGATAAATTTGCTTGCCACCAGCGGAAGTAGATATTTAATTTTCTTTTAGAATAGCTATTATTGAAAGATTACTTTAAGTACGCATTGCAAGTCTCGGTGTTGACTGGTTTTTTTTTGTGGCATTTTCAAAAAGCAAAGTTAAAAAAAACAAATTATATGCAAAATAAAAAATAATGGCAAAACAAAAAGGAGCTTTATATTAAATCTTGAATTGCCAGAATACTGATAAAGAACACGATAGTCGGTTATTGGCAATCCAGGTTGTATCGAGAGGGAAGTTTTAGGGTTTATAATTGACAATTTTATATTTCCTCGTTATTTCTCTACGCTTTTTTCCTGTGTAATATATTTTCATTCCTTTCTCAAATATGATCCGATGATTTTCCGCATCAATTTCATCGCTTATATAAGGGTAATTCGCATAAAAAGGCTGAACAAATATTGGCACTCTCTCAAAATAGAAAAGTAAAGAGCTCCATAAAGCCAAAAATGAGCAGAAATAAATATTATTTGTTTAGAACAGCAAACTCCGCATCGAAGGAGTTGTCGTAGAAACTTCAACAAGGGCTCATTCAATTGGAAAGTAGAAGGGCGAGTGTCCTTTTTAAATAGCTGAAAGTGATCGAAGTGCAACAAGCCTCCCTTCCACGCTCACCGCTTCCCCAAAACATCCAGTCAACATTTTGAGATAGCCATTTTGTTCAACGTAATTGAAAAGTCCTGTAATTATTTTTTGAGGACGACATTTCAGCCCCACAGCCCTAGGGGCAAGGATTGTAAGTTATGCCCTTGGCGCATATAACGTATATATAGAAAGGGTAATCGTATAAACTTCGGAATGGGCTAGCTGGAATTGTAATCATAAGTTATGCTGCCTTTTTTAAGATTAGAGTGGTCTTAGGGTGGATACACCCTCCCCCCAAACATACACACATTCCATATTTCCCAAAATGTATCTAATGAAAACTTTGAGATGGCCATTTGTTGTCTTAGAAGCTTCAAAAGAGCACATTCGATTGTGTATTGAAAGTGCTAGTGCCCTTTTTATAGTGAAAAGTAAAGGGAGAGCAACTGACCCCCTCCCACGCCCACCATTTTCCCAAACACTTTCAATCAAAAAATGGTTTGATGGCTATTTTGTTCAACGTAGTTAAAAATTCCAAAAACTATGTCTTTGAGAATGACAACCCTCCAACAGCACTCAGGGCAAGGATTATAAGTTATGCCCGGGGGTAATATAAGGTATAAATACAAAAGTTGATTCTAAAAAGTTGGGAATGGGCTCATTTGACTGGATATCATATGTTATGCTGTAATTTTTATGATTCAGAGTGATCAGAAGGTGGATACTCCTCCTACACCTCGTATTTTCCCGTAATGCATCTGATATAAGTTTTGAGATGGCCATTTGTTGTTGCAAAAAATTCAAATGTATATAAGGGGCATATAAGGTACATAAAGAAAGGGTGATCGCATAAAGTTTGGAGGGGGCTCATTGGATTGTTATTAAGAAGTTCAAGAGCTTTTTTCAAGACTCAGAGTGATAGGAGGGTGGATACCCCACAACCTCGTATTTTCCCCAAATGTATCTGACATAAATATTGAAATGGCCGTTTTTTGTCGTGGAAACTTCAAAAACAGCCTTTTCGATTAAACGTTCAAAGAGCCAGGGTCCCTTTAAATAGTCAAAAGTGATTGGCGGGAAACTCACAGCTCCCCCTACCCCACCCACTCTTTCCTCAATCACAACCAATCAAAGTTTTGAGGTAACCACTTTGTTCAACATAATTTTAAGGTCCCGTATGTCATGTCTTTGAGAATGACATCCCCCCAGTTTTAGGGCTCTTTTTCAGATTCAAAGTTATCGGAAGCTGGATACCCTCCCCCCACATGCAAACACACATTTTGTATTTTCCCGAAAAGTATCTAATGAAAATTTTGAGATGGCCATTTGTTGTCTTAGAAACTTTGAAAAGAGGTCATTCAATTTGACATTGATAGGGATAGTGCCCTTTTTACAGTCAAAAGTAATTTTGGGGGGCAACTAACCCCCTTACCACGCCGAAGCAGAGATAAGAGTGGTTTACTTCTGGATGAAATGGTTGGGACTTGTAAGAATGATATTGAAGCCAGGGGCCATGGTTATATCGAGGAGTGGAGGGAGAGCCGTAGTGTGTAATAAGTTTTGAGGCGTTAAGGGATTCAGCATGCATTTTTGTAAAAAGAAGAGGATGTTATGAGTGCTACAGTTTTTATTAAACTCGAGTGAGTAAAATTGAACTGAACTAGATTAAACTTTTATGTTCACTGGAAACATTTTAACTTTAATTTTGAAATTATTTATAAAATTTGGACTTTCATAAGCTTAAAGAGGCAGCAATTAATTCAAGGTGGATTAATGAATAAGAACAAATGACTTGATGCGGAAAATTATGTTACAAATAATGAATAAAGAGTTGTGATCATAATCACATTTGGCTATGAATACTTAAATTAGCTACAGTTTATATTATAAAAGATAAAAATTTTGCACAAATAGTCCAAAAGTATGCTTATCTGCATTTTTGACCCACTTAATATTTGAAGCAAAAAAGAATGTAAATTTGTTTCCGACCAGCAGAAGTAGATATTTTCTTTTCTCTTGGAAAAGCTATTTTTAACGATTACTTTAAGCACACATAGCAGGTGGCGGTGTTAGCTTGTTTTTTGTGGCATTGTCTAAGAACGAAGTTAAAAGAAACAAATTAAATGAAAAATATAATCTAACGGGTAAATAAAAACGAAGCCTTAGGTTTAAAGCCTTAGGTTCCTTGATTAGGTTTTGATGTTTAATATTTCAATTTTACTTTTTGTTTATTATTATTATTATTATTTATCGAAGTCTATGTTATTTCCCAGCTGTATACACTAAAAGTATTTTTTTTATTACGTTATTATGAGTTTAAGTTATTTAAGAATTATTTTATTTAAGAATTAACGACGCTTCTTGACTACTAAGGTCCCTGGGTCGGCCCTGCAGTGCATTCCTGCAGCGTGATTCGATCTCTGGGTCCCGTAGGTTAGAGTTTAAGTTTTGTAACGAGTTATTAATTCAAATTTTATTCAAAACTGCTTTGAGATATTAGCCATGTCATCATGTCAGCTTATCTAAAGGATTAGTAAGCATAAGAAGATCTGGAAGAAAATCAATAGAAAACACGAACTGGATTCTCTTTTGACATCATGTCCAATTTCTCTGGTGAATATGTATTTTCCTCAAAACAAGTTTCAAGCTAGGTCATCCTTTGATCGATTTTCTCAGGGTCCCCTGAGAAAATCGATCAATAAACGTTATGACGTTAAATAAACGTCAAATCAATAAATCAAATAAATCAAAATACCAATAAATCAAATCAACAAACGTTAAACGTTAAAACGTATGACGATCAATAAACGTTATGGGGTTATTGCAGCACTTGCTCTTTGGTCTGTTAAGGGGGAAATCCAAATACTTGACTGTTGGCTTTTAATAATAGAACAATGCATGTAAAAAAAATCGCGTGCTAACCAACGGTCTCTGTAGATCAGATACCGATCTCCAGATTTTTTTTCCTTTAAATCTAAATTAAAAATTAAATTAATTTTAAATTTGAATTCAAATCATCCGACGCTCATCAAAGGGTACTGCGTATAAAAAGGCTGGACACGTTTTGTCACTCTCGCTTTTTATTTCTAAACGCATCATTCAAAAGAACCTCTCAACGAAAAACTTGTGTAAGGTCAATTAAGAAAATGTCATTCGGTTTCTTCCGTGCACAGTCTTCTCTTTTTACTGCTTATCTGTTCTAAGTTGGGGCATTTTATAGTCAATTATCCAAATATATCACCTACATAGCCATTCACCAAGGTCCTTTTCGTCATAAGGGACCTCCCGACAATAGAACAAAAATTACGAAAAATGCATCAAAATCCTTTTTTTTTCTTTGCATCAGCTTCAAAATTCATCTCCAACCCCTCAAACAGTTTCAAATAGCCCTAGGCTTTATAAATAACTAACGTAAAATTCTAGTTAATTGACTTCTTGCTATCTCAGAAAGGGTTTAGTTTAGGAAAATGAAACTTTCAGGGATGAATCTACAGACTAAAGTATGTCCCAGAAGGTATTTGAAGCAACTACCTCCACTCCTGCTCCCTCTAGAGGGCCCTGACCTTTGATGACCTTTAAAATTTGTGTTATATAAGTGAAACCTTGCAAAATAGATCTTCTGCTTAATTGAAGTACAACAAAATTGTTTTCAGCTTCATAACTTTGCTCAATTCCATTTTATAAGGTTTTCAATATATGCAAATAAATTTCCTAAATTTTGAAAAAAAAACATTGATATGGCTGAAAGATCTACTCAAATAACAGGAATTGCATTTTCAGAACTAAAGGCAGAGAAAAGGCAGCTAGTAACTGAAAATTAAGGTAAAATGTTGTTTTGTCAAAATTTCAATAGGTCATGTATTCAGGTCTATTCATAGACGTGTCATGTAGGCAAATTTCAGGGCCCCCTAAAGGGAGAAGGAGCGGAAGTGAGTAATTTAAAATACCTTCCCGGGACACACTTTAGCCTGTAGACCCATTTCTTAAAATTTCATTTTCCTAACCTAAACCCTTTCCGACATAGCAAGAAGTCAATTAACTAGAACTTTACCATAACTAACTACACATAATACACAGCAAGCATAATTTATCACATTTCCTCGTTATTTCTTTACGCTTTTTTCCTGTGTAATATATTTTCATTCCTTTTTCGATTATGATCTGTTGATTTTCCGTATCAATTTCATGTAGTATCTAAATCTCTCATCTATTTACCTTGTGACAGCGAAATGGTGAAAGCAACGCCCGGGAATAACCGGTGCCGAGGTTCAATCCCCTCTGTCGCAAGGAAGTAAAATACTATGTTATTAGATCTGACAATTTTTGGAAATGTGGAAAAATATGTAAACTCAAGAAAGAAAAATGTAGGCATTCTATGCTTTAAGGTGCATAGGCTACATCCAGGTCTATGACTCTACTTGGTGGTATACGACAAAATTGATTGTTTTTTCTCAGAGAAAAACTCCTGTGTCCAAGGACCAAAGTCCAATTCCGCGTGTGGCAGAATTTACGCGTGTTGCATGTAGCAAGGCTTTATTACTTGAAATTTGTAACCATAATTTTTTTTCATTAGCAAACTATTTAAGTTTGTGGTAAATTAAAAAAACTATGTAATATGTATATGGTACATAGCCTACATTTAATTCTATAATTCCTTCATAGTAATATTATTTAACATCAGTAGATTTTTTTTGAAAGACGAACTACTTATCTCTCGAATCTAAACAACTGGAACCAATGGCGTATCCAAGATTTTTGTTTGGGGGTGGGTATTTTTGAGGGGAGTGGAGCATACAAAAAAAACTTCACAAGACACAGCAAAAACTTTTATGTGAGTCGAACAAAAATCTCAGGGGTGGGGCATTATCATAATATATTAAGATAAGGTGCATAAAATTATCAAGTTCAGTCAAGGTCCATTAAAAAAGCTATATGTTCAGTAGCTCATAGACTAATAAACTTGGTTTCATCTTTAGTTTGATTATATAAGAAAAACAAGTTTTTTTTAACTGCAAGTAAGGAGCGACTATCACTAACAAAGAATAAATGGAACGCAAAACGAACAGAAGTTACAATAAATAGCCGAGTCAAACCCAAACCAGCAAAATTTAACATGAGAAGGGCTGATAACCCCCATGCCTTCCCAAGATAAATAAAAATAAATGGTTTTTTAACTGTAAGTAAGGAGTAACATTAAAACTTAAAACGTACAAAAATTACTCGTAACTCAAAAAACCACTGACAAAACAATGACAAAACCCGTAAATCTTCTATATATATAAAAATAAGTTGAATGTCTGTGTGTCTATCTACTGACGTCATGTTTGTGTGTCGACTGACGTCATGTTTGTCAACTGACGTATCTATCTATATATATAAAAATAAGTTGTCTGTGTGTCTGTCGAGTGACGCCACTGTTCGCATGTGACGTCTGAATTATTTCATCACATACCAATTCAAAAACAAATGTATTCAAGCCGAGGTAGCTCAGTTATATAAATACCTGTGTTGGCGCAGTGGGTTTGACCTTAGCGTGGTAATACGGGACCCAGAGATCGAACCATGCTGTAGGAATGCACTACAGGGCCGACGCAGGGACCTTAGTAGTTAAGAAGCGTCGTTAATCCGATGCAAATACAGTAGCTCAGTTGGTAAAGCGTTATGTTCCAGGTTCTAGGTCCGAGAGGTTCCAGGTTCGAACCTTGGCTTTAGCATTAATACAAAAGAAGAAAAAAAACTAAAAAAGATAAAAACTACAAAAAAAAACTATAAAGAAAATCTATATATATATCTTCTATATATGTAAAAATAAGTTGTTTGTCTGTCTGTCGACTGACATCATTAGGATTGAGCTGTACGTCGTCATGAAGTTAGTTGTCGTCATGTTTGTTATGACGACGTCATGTTTGTCAACTGATGAAATTACAGACCGGAACACCGGGACACAAATGACGACCAGGACACCAGGAAACAGGGAATATAAATGACGACCGGGACACTCAAAGAGAAATTACAGACAGGGACACCGGGACACAAATAACGACCGAATCTATCTATATATATAAAAACTACCGTTGGGGGACATATAAATAGATTGTCAGGTTTACCGACTCTTGAACATGAAACATAAAAAAAAACTAAAAACTGAAAAACAAAAAAACTAAAAAAAGGAAAAAAACTGAAAAATAAAGGAGGATATATATATATATATCTATCTATATATATAAAAATAAGTTGTCTGTCTGTGTGTCTGTCTGTGGATCAGGTGACGTCATGTTTCTGTGTTGACTGACGTCATGAAATTAGTTGTCGTCATTTTTGCTATGACGGTGACGTCATTAAATATATTTAATCATGAAGTTAGTTGTCGTCATTTTTGCTTTGACGGTGACGTCATTAAAGATATATAAGACATATGTTCACGTAGAAATCTATTAATGTTTAAGTTTAAAATGACTGATGAACTTACAATGGCAAAAGCCGATGAAGATGAACAAAGAGTCTATGCCAAAAAACTTGCTGCTGATAGAGAAAGTCAGAAAAGAAAGCGTGCCGAGGAATCAAAAGAACAGCAAGGAAACAGGCTTGAGGCTGATAGAGAAAGAAAGAACAGAAAGCGTGCCGAGGAATCAAAAGAACAGCAAGGAAACAGGCTTGAGGCTGATAGAGAAAGAAAGAACAGAAAGCGTGCCGAGGAACCTTCAGAGCTACGCGAAAGCAGACTTGCTGCTAAAAGAGAAAGTAAAAAAAGAAGGCGTGCCGAGGAATCACAAGAACAGCAAGAAATCAGGCTTGCTGCTGATAGAGAAAGTAAGAAAAGAAAGCGTGCCGAGGAATCACAAGGGCTGCACCACCAGAGCCATTGTTTCCAAATGACGTCGTTTGGAGCCCAAATCGAAAATCCAGATAAATTTATGTCTACTTTCAAAGTAAAAGGGCAAATTTATTATAGGGCAGGGTCTCTTCTACCATTCTCAGGCGAGAATCATAAATTTTTACAATTGTACTTCATCAGTGATAGAAATTCTGAATTGAATGCACGTTGCGAAATTTCTCCCAACGTTGAAAGGACAATCGTTTCCCAATTGCAATATCTTTTCCACGAAAATAATAATTTAGTGCGTCTGTTCAAAACAGACATCGATTTGATGCCTACTGATACGCATAAAATTGTTATTTCCGCTGACAAAACGCCTCCTGGCCAACTTGTGCGTAGATACAATGCTCCAACTGTCGACGAAGTGGCAATCGTTATGGTCGGTGATCAGTTTTTATCTCGAGATATTATTCTTCATAAGCGAAACGCTCAGTTGTTAAGAATTGCTGAAACTCATCGATGCTGCGATGCCCAACAATATCCTATCATTTTTTGGGATGGAGCCGACGGCTATCACTTTAATATTAAATTGATGAATCCAGCCACTAACAAAGAAATGAATAAGAAATGCAGTGCAATGCATTATTATTCCTATAGACTAATGATTCGGCAGGATGAAGAAAATTATATTTTAAAATGCCGTGAATTGTTTCACCAATTTGTCGTTGATATGTATGCTAAAATTGAATCAGAACGTTTGCTATATATCCGCCTGAATCAGACCAAGCTCCGCTCTGAACAATATATTCATTTGCGAGATGCAGTTATAAATGACGGTAATACCACAAACGTTGGAAGATTAACAATTTTACATTCGTCATATGCTGGCAGTCCCCGTCATACACATGAACATGCTCAAGATGCTATTGCGTATGTTCGTCTCTATGGTCGTCCAGATTTATTTATTACATTTACATGTAATCAATCTTGGGACGAGATACTGCAGCTTTTACTTCAAGGACAATCGGCGGTTCATAGGCATGACATTACGGCCCGTGTCTTCCGGCAAAAGTTGAAATCACTGATAAACTACACAGTAAAACTTGAAGTGTTTGGGGCAGTGCGATGCTGGATGTACTCAGTGGAATGGCAAAAACGAGGTTTGCCACACGCACATATACTAATCTGGCTACATAAAAAAATTACTTCGAACGAAATTGATGATGTGATTTCCGCTGAAATACCTGATAAAATGTCGATAAGGGGTGTATGTTGTATATTCGCAATTTTTACGTAGTTTGAAACATATATATAAATCTATATATATTCACAGGTGGGACACAGAGACACAACTACAATGGCGCGTAATTAATATGGCGCGTAACGACTTACGCGCGCGGGGGGCTCGGGGGGGGGCGCGAAGCGCCCCACCAACTAGGTGTTGGGGTGGCGCGAAGTGCCACCCCAACAGCTAGTATATATATATATATGTAGATATATCTATATATATAAAAATAAGTTGTTTGTCTGTCTGTCGACTGACGTCATGTTTGTGTGTCGACTGACGTCATGTTTGTCGACTGACGTCATTATAAGGATTGAGCTGTATGTCGTCATGAAGTTGTTTGTCGTCTGACGTCATGTTTGTCGACTAACGAAACTACAGACCGGGACACCGGGACACAAATGACGTATTATGTCTGTTATAACGTAATAGAGGCAACAATCTTGACAGGGCCTTTTGAGGGTGAGGCTTTTCTTATTCCACGCATTCTCATGATTCCAATGGATCTGCCTTTTCAACCTAAAAGATTACAATTCCCAATTTGATTAGCATATTTAGTTTTCAGTCCAGAACCACTAAAGCTATTATGTAAATATCAAAAATATTTATGTTGTCTGAGCAATAATTTTTAGTTTTTATTTCAAAATAGAAAATTACCTGACAATTTTAGAATTATATCTATCTATATATATAAAAATAAGTTGTCTGTCTGTGGATCAGGTGATGTCATATTTCTGTGTCGACTGGCGTCATGAAGTTAGTTGTCGTCATTTTTGCTATGACGGTGACGTCATTAAAGATATTTAAGACATATATGTTCACGTAGAAATCTATTAATGTTTAAGTATAAAATGACTGATGAACTTACAATGGCAAAAGCCGATGAAGATGCTCAAAGAGTCTATGCCAAAAAACTTGCTGCTGATAGAGAAAGTCAGAAAAGAAAGCGTGCCGAGGAATCAAAAGAACAGCAAGGAAACAGGCTTGAGGCTAAAGAACGCCAAACCGCGCAGTTAGATGAAGATCCACCTGGACAGCGAGAGTCAAAACATATCAAAACTGAAAATGATAGCGATGACGATTGGGTTTGGGATCTTGACTTGGATAAGGTCATCAATGCCTACCAGATTTTAGTTAAAAAAACAAAGGTTCGGCGATATGTATTTCATAGTGAAGCTGAAAAATAAAGAAGAAAAAGAAAACTGAAAAAAGAAAAAATGTAAGAAACTAAAAAATACTAAAAAGAAAAAACACTCAAAGAGAAATTACAGACCGGGACACAAATGACGACCGGGACAGAGGAAATATAAATAACGACCGGGACACTCAAGGAGAAATTACAGACTGGGATACCGGGACACAAATGACGACCGGGACACAGGCAATATAAATGACGACCAGGACACAGGTATTTAAGAATATCGTTCAAAGACAAATTTTTAATTGTAAGAAGACCGTTGAAAGAGAAATTTCTAATAGTAAAATGACTGAAGAACCTACAATGGCAACACCCGAGGAAGCTGCTCAAAACGAATGTATTCACGCCGAAGTAGCTGAGTTGGTAAAGCGTTATGTTTCAGGTTCTAGGTCCGAGAGGCTCCAGGTTTGAACCTTGGCTTTAGCATTAATACAAAAGAAGAAAAAACTAAAAAAGGTAAAAACTACAAAAAAACTAAAAAGAAGATATATATATATATATTTATATATATCATCTTTTCCACAAAAATAATAATTTAGTGCTTCTGCTTAAAAACAGCAATCGAATTGATGCCTCCTGATACGCAACTATCAACAAAGTGGCAATCGTTGTGGTCGGTGATCAGTTCTTACCTCGAGATAATATTCTTTATAGGCGAAACAATCAGTTGACAAGAATTGCTTAAACTCATCGATGCTACGATGCCCTACAATATCCTGACGAATATAAATGACGCCCGGGACACTCAAATAGAAATCAGAGACTGGGACACCGGGACACAAATGACGACGGGGACACAGGGAATATAAAGGACGACCCGGACACAGGGACACAACTACAACGGGGACGCCGGGGGGCACAGGGGGATATATAAATGACGACGGCAACGAAGGAAATGGTCGATTAGCAATCACCATCAACAAAGCTCAAGGGCAATCAATAGAATCATGAGGTATAGATCTGAATACGGATTGTTTTCCCATGGACCATTATGCGTTGCATGTTCAAGAGTCGGTAAACCTGACAATCTATTTATACGCACAGACGATGGGACAGCAAAGAATGTTGTATATTCGCAAGTTTTACGTAGTTAAAAACATATATATATATATATATATATATATATATATATATATATATATATATATATATATATATATATATATATATATATATATATATATATATATATATATATATATATATATATATATATATATATATATATATATATATATATATACTAGCTGTTGGGGTGGCGCTTAGCGCCCCCCCAAGCCCCCCCGCGCGCGTAAGTCGTTACGCGCCACATTAGTTACGCGCCATTGTAGTTGTGTCCCTGTGTCCCACCTGTGAATATAGATAGATTTATATATGTGTTTCAAACTACGTTAAAATTGCGAATATACAACATTCTTGGCTTTCCCACTACTGGGAGCTTTCCGTTTCCAATTGCCAGCAATTGATCTGAAAATGTTTGACCAGAGTCATCGTTACACAGACAGACAATATATAGAAAATATATATATAAAATATAAATATATATATATATTTTCTTTTTAGTTTTTTGTAGTTTTTACCTTTTTTAGTTTTTTTCTTCTTTTGTATTAATGCTAAAGCCAAGGTTCAAACCTGGAGCCTGTCGAACCTAGAACCTGAAACATAACGCTTTACCAACTCAGCTACTTCGGCTTGAATACATTCGTTTTGAGCAGCTTCCTCAGGTGTTGCCATTGTAGGTTCTTCAGTCATTTTACAATTAGAAATTTCTCTTTCAACGGTCTTCTTATAATTAAAAATTTGTGTTTGAACGATATTCTTAAATACCTGTGTCCTGGTCATCACTTATATATCCCCCTGTGCCCCCCGGCGTCCCCGTTGTAGTTGTGTCCCTGTGTCCGGGTCGTCATTTATATTCCCTGTGTCCCCGTCGTCATTTGTGTCCCGGTGTCCAAGTCTGTGATTTCTATTTGAGTGTCCCGGGCGTCATTTATATTCGTCAGGATATTGTAGGGCATCGTAGCATCGATGAGTTTAAGCAATTCTTGTCAACTGATTGTTTCGCCTATAAAGAATATTATCTCAAGGTAAGAACTGATCACCGACCACAACGATTGCCCCTTTGTTGATAGTTGCGTATCAGGAGGCATCAATTCGATTGCTGTTTTTAAGCAGAAGCACTAAATTATTATTTTTGTGGAAAAGATGATATATATATAAATATATATATATATTTTCTTTTTAGTTTTTTTGTAGTTTTTACCTTTTTTAGTTTTTTTCTTCTTTTGTATTAATGCTAAAGCCAAGGTTCAAACCTGGAGCCTCTCGGACCTAGAACCTGAAACATAACGCTTTACCAACTCAGCTAATTCAAAGTGAATACATTCGTTTTGAGCAGCTTCCTCGGGTGTTGCCATTGTAGGTTCTTCAGTCATTTTACAATTAGAAATTTCTCTTTCAACGGTCTTCTTACAATTAAAAATTTGTCTTTGAACGATATTCTTAAATACCTGTGTCCTGGTCGTCATTTATATTGCCTGTGTCCCGGTCGTCATTTGTGTCCCGGTATCCCAGTCTGTAATTTCTCCTTGAGTGTCCCGGGCGTTATTTATATTCCCTCTGTCCTGGTCGTCATTTGTGTCCCGGTCTGTAATTTCTCTTTGAGTGTTTTTTCTTTTTAGTATTTTTTAGTTTTTACATTTTTTCTTTTTTCAGTTTTCTTTTTCTTCTTTATTTTTCAGCTTCACTATGAAATACATATCGCCGAACCTTTGTTTTTTTAACTAAAATCTGGTAGGCATTGATGACCTTATCCAAGTCAAGATCCCAAACCCAATCATCATCGCTATCATTTTCAGTTTTGATATGTTTTGACTCTCGCTGTCCAGGTGAATCTTCATCTAACTGCGCGGTTTTTCCTTTTTTTCTTTTTAGTTTTTTATTGGTTTTTACCTTTTTTTTTAGCTTTTTTAATTTTTTTTCGTTTTTTCTTCTTACTTTTTTTTAGTTTTTATCTTTTTAATTTTTTTTATTTTTATTCTTAATTTAATTAGTTTTCTTTTTCTCTTCTATTTTTCAGTTTTTTCCTTTTTTTTAAGTTTTTGTTTTAGTTTTTAGTATTTTACCTTTTTTAGCCTAACCAGGATTTGAACCTGGGACCTTCATTCTCCGTTCTGACACCCTCTCTCACCGAGTGACTACTCCAGCATGTTCATTTTGGTGTTTTAAATGGTATATTATTAACAAAATTAATGTGTTTTACAATATACTAAGCATCGTCAAAGCAAAAATGACGACAACTAATTTCATGACGTCAGCCGACACAGAAACATGACGTCACCTGATCCACAGATCTACAGACAGACAACTTATTTTTATATATATAGATAGATAGATAGATAGATATATATACATATATATATATATATATATATATATATATATATATATATATATATATATATATATATATATATATCTATATATATAAAAATAAGTTGTCTGTGGATGGATGTGTGGATGGATGTGTGGATGGATGTGTCAGGTGATGTCACCTGAAAAAACTGGATTAGGTGACGTCAAAACTGAAAAAACTAAAAAAAGGCAAAAACTACAAAAAAAACTAAAAACTAATAAAAAAAATAAAAAAGCTAAAAACTAAAAAAACTATAAAGGTAAAAACCAATAAAAAACTAAAAAAAAAACTGAAAAAACTAAAAAAAGGCAAAAACTACAAAAAAAAACTAAAAACTAATAAAAAAAGTAAAAAAGCTAAAAAACTAAAAAAACTAAAAAAACTAAAAAAAGGTAAAAAACTAAAAAAAATAAAAAATAAAAAAAAACTAAAAAAAAGGAAAAAACTGAAAAATAAGCTAAAATAAAGGTAAAAACCAATAAAAAACAAAAAAAAAAAAGGAAAAAACTAATAAATGACGACACTCAAAGAGAAAGCGACCAGGACAAAAAACTAAAAAAAAAGGCAAAAACTACAAAAAAACTAAAAACTAATAAAAAAAATAAAAAAGCTAAAAAACTAAAAAAACTAAAAAAAGGTAAAAAACTAAAAAAACTAAAAACTAAAAAAAAACTAAAAAAGGTAAAAACTAAAAGAACTAAAAAAGAAAAAAATAAATGACGACACTCAAAGAGAAAGCGACCAGGACAAAAGGAATGTTCGATTAGCAATCAACAAAGCACCGGGACACAGGGAGTATAAATGACGACCAGGACACAAGTAAAAAAAAAAATTAACAAAACTAAAAAGAAGGTAAAAACTACAAAAAAACTAAAAAGAAAAAAAAACTAAAAACTAATAAAAAAACTAAAAAATCTAAAAATCTAAATAAACTAAAAAAGAAAAAAAAAGGAAAAAAATAAAGGAGAAAAACAAAACTAAAAAACGAATGTATATACAGACCGGTACACCGGGATACAAATGACGACCGGGACACAGGGAATATAAATAACGACCGGGACACAGGGACACAACTACAACGGGGACACCGGGGGAAACAGGGGGATATAAATGACGACCGGGACAAAAAAACTAAAAAGAAATAAAAACTAAAAACTAATAAAAAAAACTAAAAAATCTAAAAATCTAAATAAGCTAAAAAAGAAAAAAAAAGGAAAAAAATAAAGGAGAAAAACAAAACTAAAAAACGAATGTATATACAGACCGGGACACGGGATACAAATGATGACCGGGACCCGGGACACAGGGAATATAAATGACGACCGGGACACAGGGACACAACTACAACGGGACACCGGGGGAAACAGGGGGATAACCTGACAATCTATTTATATGCAAAGACAATGGGACAGCAAAGAATGTTGTATATTCGCAAGTTTTACGTAGTTAAAACCATATATATATATATATATCTATATTCACAGGTGGGACATAGGGACACAACTACAATGGCGCGTAACTATTATGGCGCGTAACGACTTACGCGCGCGGGGGGGCTTGGGGGGGGCGCGAAGCGCCCCCACCAACTAGGTGTTGGGGTGGCGCGAAGCGCCACCCCAACAGCTAGTATATATATATATATATATATATATATATATATATATATATATATACTAGCTGTTGGGGTGGCGCGAAGCGCCACCCCAACACCTAGTTTGTGGGGCGCTTCGTGCCCCCCCAAGCCACCCCGCGCGCGTAAGTCGTTACGCGCCATATTAGTTACGCGCCATTGTAGTTGTGTCCCTGTGTCCCACCTGTGAATAGAGATAGATATAAATATATGTTTTTAACTACGTAAAACATGCGAATATACAACATTCTTCGCTGTCCCATTGTCTGTGCATATAAATAGATTGTCAGGTTTACTGACTCTTGAACATGCAACATATAATTGTCCATGGGAAAGACAATCCGTATTCGGATCTATACCTCATTATTCTAATGATGTGTCCCTGTGTCCCGGTCGTCATTTATATTCCCTGTGTCCCGGTGTCCCGGTCGTCATTTGTGTCCCGGTGTCCCGGTCTTTAATTTCTATTCGAACAATCCCTGTGTCCCGGTCGTCATTTATATATCCCGTCTGTGCCCCCGGCATCCCCGTTGTAGTTGTGTCCCTGTGTCCCGGTCGTCATTTATATTCCCTGTGTCCCAGTCGTGATTTGTGTCCGGGTGTCCCAGTCTGTAATTTCTCTTTGAGGTTCCCGGTCGTCACTTATATTCCCTCTGTCTCGGTCTAATGACGTCACCGTCAAAGCAAAAATGACGACAACTAATTTCATGACGTCAGTCAACACAGAAACATGACGTCACCTGATCCACAGTCAGACAGACAACTTATTTTTATATATATACTAGCTGTTGGGGTGGCGCTTCGCGCCACCCCAACACCTAGTTGGTGGGGCGCTTCGCGCCCCCCATAGCCCCCCCGCGCGCGTAAGTCGTTACGCGCCATATTAGTTACGTGCCATTGTAGCTGTGTCCCTGTGTCCCACCTGTGAATAGAGATAGATATAAATATATATTTTTAACTACGTAAAACATGCGAATATACAACATTCTTCGCTGTCCCATTGTCTGTGCATATAAATAGCATTTATATTTATATGTCTGTGCATATACAAAGCCTTATTTACTAATAATGACGTCATATGCAAACGCTCTTTTTACAAACAAACAAACATGCATACACACAACTCGCTTCGCGCCACCCCAACACCTAGTTGGTTGGGCGCTTCGCGCCCCCCCCAAGCCCCCCCGCGCGCGTAAGTCGTTACGTGCCATATTAGTTACGCGCCATTGTAGCTGTGTCCCACCTGTGAATAGAGATATATATAAATATATATTTTTAACTACGTAAAACATGCGAATATACAACATTCTTCGCTGTCCCATTGTCTGTGCATATAAATAGCATTTATATTCCCTGTGTCCCGGTCGTCATTTGTGTCCTAGTGTCCCAGTTTGTATTTTCTCTTTGAGTGTCCCGGTCGTCATTTATATTCCCTGTGTCCCAGTGTCCCGGTTGTCATTTGTGTCCCGGTCTGTAATTTCTATTCAAACAATCCCTGTGTCTCAGTCGTCAATTATATATCCCGCCTGTGCCCCCGGCGTCCCCGTTGTACTTGTTTCCCTGCGTCCCGGTCGTCATTTATATTCCCGGTCGTGATTTGTGTCCGGGTGTCCCGGTCTGTAATTTTTCTTTGAGGTTCCTGGTCGTCATTTATATTCCCTCTGTGTCAGTCGTCATTTGTGTCCCGGTCTGTAATTTATCTTTGAGTGTTTTTTCTTTTTAGTTTTTTAGTTTTTTACATTTTTTCAGTTTTTTTTCTTCTTGATTTTTCAGCGTCACTATGAAGTACATATCGCCGAACCTTTGTTTTTTAACTTAAATCTGGTAGGCATTGATGACCTTATCCAAGTCAAAATCCCAAACCCAATCATCATCGCTATCATTTTCAGTTTTGATATGTTTTGACTCTCGCTTTCACGGTGGATTTTCATCTAACTGCGCGGTTTTGCGTTCTTTAGCCGCAAGCCTGTTTTCTTGCTGTTCTTGTGATTCCTCGGCACGCTTTCTTTTCTTACTTTCTCTATCAGCTGCAAGCCTGTTTTCTTGCTGTTCTTGTGATTCCTCGGCACGCTTTCTTTTCTTACTTTCTCTATCAGCAGCAAGTTTTTTTGGCATAGACTCTTTGAGCAGCTTCCTCGGCTGTTGCCATTGTAGGTTCTTCAGTCATTTTACAATTAAACATTTTTCCGTGAACGCATGTCTTAAATACCATTAATGACGTCACCGTCATAGCAAAAATGACGACAACTAACTTCATGACGTCAGTCGACACAGAAACATGACGTCACCTGATCCACAGACAGACAGACAGACAACTTATTTTTATATATATAGATAGATATATATATATATATATATATATATATATATATATATATATATATCTCTATATTCACAGGTGGGACATAGGGACAAAACTACAATGGCGCGTAACTAATATGGCGCGTAACGACTTACGCGCGCGGGGGGGCCTGGGGGGCGCGAAGCACCCCCACCAACTAGGTGTTGGGGAAGCGCCACCCCAACAGCTAGTATATATATATATATATATATATATATATATATATATATATATATATATATATATATATATATATATATATATATATATATATATGTATAGTTTTCAGTCAAGAACCAATAAAGCTATTATGTAAACATCCAAAATATTTTGTTGTTTGAGCAATAATTTTTAGTTTTTATTTCAAAATAGAAAATTACCTGAATATTTTACAATTAGTTTTGTTTTTTGTTAGGTTCCTGCTATTCAACGCGTGACTTCAACTCGTCACGAATTA
>NC_088882.1:10304945-10327417 GCF_032884065.1 Artemia franciscana
CTAATCACTTCAAAATCAAAATCATCCGTTTTATTATACATTTTAAAACTTAATTTATTATTATCACAAATATTAATATTTAAATCTAAGAAATGATCTTCATGACCAGCGCTATGACTAGGCTCAAGAATAAGCTCTGATGGATATATATTTTTAGAAATATCAATGAAATCCTTACAATTTAAGACCAAAATATCATCTAAATATCTTTTATTATTTGACAAAGCATGTTTTAAATTAATTGGATTATTCTTATCCATCATATATTTATATTCTAGTTGACTTAAAAACAAGTCAGCTATAAATGGGCTGGCATTCCCCCCCATGGGAATTCCCATAATTTGCTTGTACAAATCACCCCCAAATCTTATATAAGTATTGTATAAAACAAATTCCAATAACTCAAAAATCATATCCAAGCTGTAACATCTCAAGTTAACTGTAGTATTAAAGCAGTTTGTCCATATGGCTTTTTTATTATAACTGTCTATTTTTAAGAACCTTTTACTAGATAAGAGGAAAGATTTCTTCATAACAGTTTTTAAATTATCAAACACTAAATTAAGTGATAAATTAGTATACATTGTCGCAAAATCGAAAGACTCAATTCTTTTAGCTGAAACCATTGTTAAAGAATCTATCACCTGCAGTGAATTATTAACACTCCAATATGGATTAAAATTCGAAAATTTTTTAATACCAGAACAATAGGTTTTAAGTTTATTTACAATTTCCTTTAAAATTAAAGAGAGGTCAGTAGCAGCAATGCGGGTTGGACATTTAGCTGCTCCTGCAATAAACCGTGGTTTAGGGGGATTCTTATGAAATTTTACAGTCCAATATAGGAAAGGGAACTTTTTATCATTGTCATTTATTTTAATATTAAAATTTTTAAAAAGTATTTATATATATATATATATATATATATATATATATATATATATATATATATATATATATATATATATATATATATATATATATATATATATATATATATATATATATATATAAGTTGTCTGTCCGTTACGCCAGATTATATCTTCTAGATTAAAGTAATTCGAAAAAAGAAAAATGGTGAAAAACTTAAAAAAAAACTAAAAAGAAAAAACTAAAAAAAAAATTAAAAATTAAAAAAATTAAAAAAAGAAAAAACGTAAAAAAATAAAAAAGATAAAAAACTAAAAAAAAACTGAAAAAAGCTAAAAAACTAAAAAAAAAGAAAAAACTAAAAAAAAACTGGGAATTGCACAAATATTTCAATATATTTTGACAATAGATTAAAGTAATTCGAAAACCTTAAAACAGATACCCCAAATTTTGAGGTTTAATATAAATTGTTAGAGCCTTAGCATGCTTGGCACGTAAAGATTTTTCCAAGTGTCAATGTTAGAATGAACATTGACAAATTGAAGAAAACAAATCAATAAAAAGAAGAAACTTAAAAAAGAAAAACTAAAACAGAAAAAAACTAAGAAAAGAAAAAACTAAAAAAGAAAAAAAAAACTGAAATGAAACTGTATCTATATATCTATATAAATGACGACCGGAACACTCAAAGAGAAATTACAGACTGGGATACCGGGACATAAATGACGACCTGGACACAGGGACACAACTACAACAGGGACGCCGGGGGCACAGGGGGATATACAAATGACGACGGGGACACAGGGAATGTTCGATTAGCAATCACCATCAACAAAGCTCAAGGGCAATCGTTAGAAAAATGCGGTATAGATATGAATACGGATTGTTTTCCCATGGACAATTATTATGTTGCATGTTCAAGAGTTGGTAAACCTGACAATCTATTTATATGGACAGACAATAGGACAGCAAAGAATGTTGTATATTCGCAAGTTTTACGTAGTTATATATATATATATATATATATATATATATATATATATATATATATATATATATATATATATATATATATATATATATATATATATATATATATATATATATATATATATATATATATATATATATATATATATATATATATATATATATACATATATATATATATATATATATATATATATATATATATATATATATATATATATATATATATATATATATATATATATATATATATATATATATATACATACATATATATATATATATATATATATATATATATATATATATATATATAAAAAAAAATAAGTTGTCTGTGTGTGGATCTGTGGATCAGGTGACGTCATGTTTCGGCTGACGTCATGAAATTAGTTGCCATCATTTTTGCTTTGAAGGTGACGTCATTCAAGTTATATAAGACATATGTTCGCGTAGAATTCTATTAATGTTTAAGTTTACAATGACTGATGAAGATGCTCAAAGAGTCTATGCCAAAAAACTTGCTGCTGATAGAGAAAGTCAGAAAAGAAAGCGTGCCGAGGAATCAAAAGAACAGCAAGGAAACAGGCTTGAGGCTAAAGAACGCAAAACCGCGCAGTTAGATGAAGATCCACCTGGACAGCGAGAGTCAAAACATATTAAAACTGAAAATGATAGCAATGATGATTGGGTTTGGGATTTTGACTTGGAAAAGGTCATCAATGACTACCGGATTTTAGTTAAAAAAACAAAGGTTCGGCGATATGTATTTCATAGTGAAGCTGAAAAATAAAGAAGAAAAAGAAAACTGAAAAAAGAAAAAAGAGAAATTACAGACTGGGATACCGGGACACAAATGACGACCGGGACACAGGGAATATAAATGACGACCAGGACACAGGTATTTAAGAATATCGTTCAAAGACAAATTTTTAATTGTAAGAAGACCGTTGAAAGAGAAATTTCTAATTGTAAAATGACTGAAAAACCTACAATGGCAACGGTACCACCATCGAAGTAGATAACCAGTGGGTTTACGGCCAACCTACCATCTTCAAAGATACCACGATAGGAAGACTCTACACCGTTCACCCCAATCAACATGAATGCTTCTTTCTACGCCTGCTTTTGGTGAATGTACCCGGTCCGACATCCTTTGAGTATTTGAGAACTGTAAACGGTACTATACATGACACTTACCGTAGTGCATGCCAAGCTCTGAATTTATTGGAGAATGACCAACACTGGGATAACTGCATCAATGACGCGTGCGAAACGTCAACCCCAAGTCAAATTCGTACACTTGCTCTCCATCAGCTCCTACAGAGTTATGGGAAAAATATAAGTCAAAAATGTCCGAAGATATACTCCATCGAAAACAGTTAGAGACGTCAGAAATGACTTTTGATTTTACATCAGAAATTTATAACGACACTTTAGTTATTATAGAAGATTTGTGCGTACGTATGGCAAACAAACCTCTTCAGGATTTGGGAATGCCTTCACCTAACCGTATCGCTGCTGTTTCGACATGTGTAGAATTGGATCGTGAACTAAGTTACAGTACGAGTGATCTATTGTCGTATGTACAAAATAACATTTCGCACCCAAAAATATAGACGTCCACGAAATCAACAATATTGTTTTGACCAAGATTCGAGACCAGGCAGTCCTTTGCAAGTCAGTCGACACAGTTTTGGAACCAAATGAAGCGGTTAATTATCCATCTGAATTTTTAAATTCCATATATCTTTCAGGGTTTCCACCACACGTGCTACAACTAAAAATAGGCGACCCACCAAAGCTTTGCAATGGCACGCGACGTGCCGTAAAAAAAACACTGGAAAGCCTAATAAAGGCGACAATCTTGACAGGGCATTTTGAGGGTAAGGCTGTTCTTATTCCTCGCATTCCCATGATTCCAACGGATCTGCCTTTTCAATTTAAAAGATTGCAATTCCCAATTCGATTAGCATTTGCAATCACCATTAACAAAGCTCAAGGTCAATCATTAGAAAAATGTGGTATAGATCTTAATACTGATTGTTTTTCCCATGGACAATTGTACGTTGCATGTTCGAGGGTCGGTAAACCTGACAATCTATTTATATGCAGCGACAATTGGACAGCGAAGAATGTTGTATATTCGCAAGTTTTACGCAGTTAATTTGTATTGTATTCATCTATCTATCTATCTATATAAAAACGAGTTGTGTGTATGCATGTTTGTTTGTTTGTAAAAAGAGCGTTTGCATATGACGTCATTATTAGTGCATACGGCTTTGTATATGCACAGACAATGGGAAAGCCAAGAATGTTGTATATTCGCAATTTTTACGTAGTTTAACTCTTGCAGACGAAATGAATGCTTGCCTGAAAAATTCTAATTTATGGGCACACGTAAAAATATTAAAATTAACTACAAATATGCGTGTCCGATTGCAAAACGATGATTCTGGTCAAACATTTTCAGATCAATTGCTGGCAATTGGAAACGGAAAGCTTCCAGTAGTGGGAAAGCCAAAAATGTTGTATATTCGCAATTTTTACGTAGTTTGAAACACATATATAAATCTATCTATATTCACAGGTGGGACACAGGGACACAACTACAATGGCGCGTAACTAATATGGCGCGTAACGACTTACGCGCGCGGGGGGGCTTGGGGGGCGCGAAGCGCCCCACCAACTAGGTGTTGTGGTGGCGCGAAGCGCCACTTCAACAGCTAGTTTTTATATATATATAAATAAGTTGTCTGTGTCTGTGTGTCGAGTGACGTCATGTTTGTGTGTCGACTGACGTCATGTTTGTCGACTGACGAAATTACAGACCGGGACATCGGGACGCAAATGACGACCGGGACATAGGGAATATAAATGACGACCGGGACACAAGGAATGTTCGATTAGCAATCACCATCAACAAAGCACCGGGACACAAATTGCGACCGGGACACAGGGGATATAAATGACGACCAGGATACTCAAAGAGAAATTACAGACCGGGACACCGAAACACAAATGACGACCGGGACACCAGGACACAGGGAATATAAATGACGACCGGGACACTCAAAGAGAAATTACAGACTGGGACACCGGGACACAGGGAAACAAAAACAACGGGGACGCCGGGGGGCACAGGGGGATATATAAATGACGACGGGGACACAGGGAATGTTCGATTAGCAATTACCATCAACAAAGCTCAAGGGCAATCATTAGAATAATGAGGTATAGATCTGAATACAGATTATTTTTCCCATAGACAATTATATGTTTCATATTCAAGAGTCGGTAAACCTGACAATCTATTTATATACACAGACAATGGGACAGCCAAGAATGTTGTATATACGCAAGTTTTACGTAGTTAAAAATATATGTATATATATATATCTATATTCACAGGTGGGACACAGGGACACAACTAAAATGGCGCGTAACTAATATGGCGCGTAACGACTGACGCACGCGGGGGGGCTTGGGGGGGGCGCGAAGCGCCCCAACCAACTAGGTGTTGGGGTGGCGCGAAGCACCACCCCAACAGCTAGTATATACATATTTTCTCTCTCGTTCTCGTATTGTGCCGAAGACGGCCCTTAGACATAGGGCCGAAATATTCACAGAATTGATTTCCACTGTCTTGAAAAGATTTCCCTATTTTTTCTACTTTGTATTTGTTAGATTATATAGCTAGTTATATAGCTAATCTATATATATAAAAATAAGTTGTCTGTGTGTGGATCTGTGGATCAGGTGACGTCATGTTTCGGCTGACGTCATGAAATTAGTTGCCATCATTTTTGCTTTGAAGGTGACGTCATTCAAATTATATAAGACATATGTTCGCGTAGAATTCTATTAATGTTTAAGTTTACAATGACTGATGAAGATGCTCAAAGAGTCTATGCCAAAAAACTTGCTGCTGATAGAGAAAGTCAGAAAAGAAAGCGTGCCGAGGAATCAAAAGAACAGCAAGGAAACAGGCTTGAGGCTAAAGAACGCAAAACCGCGCAGTTAGATGAAGATCCACCTGGACAGCGAGAGTCAAAACATATTAAAACTGAAAATGATAGCGATGATGATTGGGTTTGGGATTTTGACTTGGAAAAGGTCATCAATGACTACCAGATTTTAGTTAAAAAAACAAAGGTTCGGTGATATGTATTTCATAGTGAAGCTGAAAAATAAAGAAGAAAAAGAAAACTGAAAAAAGAAAAAAGAGAAATTACAGACTGGGATACCGGAACACAAATGACGACCGGGACACAGGGAATATAAATGACGACCAGGACACAGGTATTTAAGAATATCGTTCAAAGACAAATTTTTAATTGTAAGAAGACCGTTGAAAGAGAAATTTCTAATTGTAAAATGACTGAAAAACCTACAATGGCAACGGTACCACCATCGAAGTAGATAACCAGTGGGTTTACGGCCAACCTACCATCTTCAAAGATACCACGATAGGAAGACTCTACACCGTTCACCCCAATCAACATGAATGCTTCTTTCTACGCCTGCTTTTGGTGAATGTACCCGGTCCGACATCCTTTGAGTATTTGAGAACTGTAAACGGTACTATACATGACACTTACCGTAGTGCATGCCAAGCTCTGAATTTATTGGAGAATGACCAACACTGGGATAACTGCATCAATGACGCGTGCGAAACGTCAACCCCAAGTCAAATTCGTACACTTGCTCTCCATCAGCTCCTACAGAGTTATGGGAAAAATATAAGTCAAAAATGTCCGAAGATATACTCCATCGAAAACAGTTAGAGACGTCAGAAATGACTTTTGATTTTACATCAGAAATTTATAACGACACTTTAGTTATTATAGAAGATTTGTGCGTACGTATGGCAAACAAACCTCTTCAGGATTTGGGAATGCCTTCACCTAACCGTATCGCTGCTGTTTCGACATGTGTAGAATTGGATCGTGAACAAAGTTACAGTACGAGTGATCTATTGTCGTATGTACAAAATAACATTTCGCACCCAAAAATATAGACGTCCACGAAATCAACAATATTGTTTTGACCAAGATTCGAGACCAGGCAGTCCTTTGCAAGTCAGTCGACACAGTTTTGGAACCAAATGAAGCGGTTAATTATCCATCTGAATCTTTAAATTCCATATATCTTTCAGGGTTTCCACCACACGTGCTACAACTAAAAATAGGCGACCCACCAAAGCTTTGCAATGGCACGCGAATTGCCGTAAAAAAAAACAATGGAAAGCCTAATAAAGGCGACAATCTTGATAGGGCATTTTGAGGGTAAGGCTGTTCTTATTCCTCGCATTCCCATGATTCCAACGGATCTGCCTTTTCAATTTAAAAGATTGCAATTCCCAATTCGATTAGCATTTGCAATCACCATTAACAAAGCTCAAGGTCAATCATTAGAAAAATGTGGTATAGATCTTAATACTGATTGTTTTTCCCATGGACAATTGTACGTTGCTTGTTCGAGGGTCGGTAAACCTGACAATCTATTTATATGCAGCGACAATTGGACAGCGAAGAATGTTGTATATTCGCAAGTTTTACGCAGTTAATTTGTATTGTATCCATCTATCTATCTATCTATATAAAAACGAGTTGTGTGTATGCATGTTTGTTTGTTTGTAAAAAGAGCGTTTGCATATGACGTCATTATTAGTGCATACGGCTTTGTATATGCACAGACAATGGGAAAGCCAAGAATGTTGTATATTCGCAATTTTTACGTAGTTTAACTCCTGCAGACGAAATGAATGCTTGCCTGAAAAATTCTAATTTATGGGCACACGTAAAAATATTAAAATTAACTACAAATATGCGTGTCCGATTGCAAAACGATGACTCTGGTCAAACATTTTCAGATCAATTGCTGGCAATTGGAAACGGAAAGCTTCCAGTAGTGGGAAAGCCAAAAATGTTGTATATTCGCAATTTTTACGTAGTTTGAAACACATATATAAATCTATCTATATTCACAGGTGGGACACAGGGACACAACTACAATGGCGCGTAACTAATATGGCGCGTAACGACTTACGCGCGCGGGGGGGCTTGGGGGGGGGCGCGAAGCGCCCCACCAACTAGGTGTTGGGGTGGCGCGAAGCGCCACCCCAACAGCTAGTACTAGTATATTTTTTTAGGAAGTCTTGGGCTGTATTGAAAATTTAGGGTTGGTTCTAGTCAGGCATGTTAACAGGGGTGTGTTAGATGGGGCTCATATTTTGAAAAAGGGGGCCTAATTTGATGCAGAAATTGGAAACACGTCCATTCAATAAATTGATTTTGTTGTATTATACTTTTGTGTTTTTTTGTTTTTTGTCAGTCGTCTGGAACCTTGGATATTTAGTAAGTATCTTAATGTCGTGTTCTTTTATTTCTTATTATTTAATTTTTTTTATTTTTTTACATCTACAATAGGGTGGTTATCGAATCCAAATTTTAAGGAACTATTAGAATCAGTCAACTTCATAAAGAGTGAAGGACCTTCAATTACTTACCTTTTTTTTCCTCTGGTCACTTCACAAGGATAGGATGGTCGTAGAAACTGGGATGGGACGAATTGGATTAGAAAACGAAGGTCTCCAATGAATGGTTAAAGATGATTGAAGGGCAATCAGCACACTTATTGCGTGTTTTCCGCCCATAGAAACCCCAGTCACAACCCACGGAATCGGATCGAAATTTTTTACATTTTTTTCGAGTAATCATTTTTTTCCAAATAATCGTGATCTTAAAAGAATGCCCCCGAAGAGGAAATGACCTACACTGACCAAGACTGCATGGGAAGTAAATCATGCAAATTTTTAATCTCAACAAACAGGTTCTATTGAATAAAACCGGTGGAGATGTTTGGATTTGCTGTCTGATTGGCTTGGAACTTTTCATGGAATCAAATACTGGGCCAAGGGGACCGCAGATTTTTGTCGACTTTTCTTTTGTAGGCATACTTTCTTGTTTGTTCCGGTGCATAAGATATGTACTTTTTTTCCGAAGGTAAACAAAAGGTAATTAAACATAAAATGGAAATAATTAATCTTGTAGATTAATAATCTTGTAAATAGCTCCAGTATATTTGAGTGGCGCATACTTACGTAAGGCGTTTCTTTTGTAGACTTACTCTCTTGTGTATCCCGCGCATAAGATATTCTGGAGAAAACACTCCTTTTTTTTAAAACAAATTACAAAAAAAAACATACAAACGAAAACAAAAGGTAGTCAAACATAAAATGTTTATAAAGTCTAACAATACCCTAGAATCTTGAAAAAAAATATGTTGTATAAGAAATAGAAGGGAGAACACACTGTGTGTTGTTCTAGTATAGTTCTAAGGCAGATTCTCTAGCGTTTTCGAGCGTTTTCGATAATATAGGTATGTACCATATATTTGTATTTCCAAGACAGTGAAAAAATTCTTAAAAGTGACATTTCTAAGAAACAGTTTGTAAGCAGCGTTTCTAAAGATTTCGTCATGGATCTCAATCGATAAGAGTTAAATCTGATCAAAAAGAATTTTCTTTTTTTTTTCCAAAAACAATTGGTAGAAATTCATGAGAATTCAAAGCCTTAAAGCTTCGATTTGAGATAGAATTGCACAGAAACGCTGCTTTAAAACTTTTTTCTTTCTCCTTTTAGAAATATAAATCCGCATTTCTTGGAAATATCCAACTTAAATCAAAACGCAAAGACAAGAAATTTAAGGGATTTAAACCGATTCCTGTTAGAGCAAAGGCTTTTTTAAAACAATTTTTTGCCCTGGTTGGTTGAAATTCTTAAAGACTTCTAGGCCTGACAACTTCAATTTTAGCGAGGTATTTCCTATTACCAACATTCTCATCAGAAACTAGTAGCAAATGTACTTAAAAAAAAACCTCACTTATACTGATGTGTTACGATAGCTCAACAAAGGGTGAAAAATTTTGAATTGAGGTGCAAAAAATTTAATAAAAAATATGGCTTAAACACTATTTATCTTTGCCCCCCTCCTCCCCTCCGTGAAAAAACAACTCCGTCTACCCTTCAAAACAAAATTCTTCCGTATATGCCTGCCTCTTACGACGATGGATAGGGGGGGGGATACTCGCAAGGTCAATATTTAAATTTCAACTTCTAGAAAAGGAGTGTACTATCACCTTACCTTAACAAAATGAAAAATAAAGCCACAATACAAAGCCAATGTGCCACACCCTCCGTATGCCATTGCAATAAGTACTCCTGACACAACAAAAGGAAATTTTGAAACGGCATCAAAAGCAAAATCAACAATCATCTCGCTTGGTACAGCCTTCCGAACAAGAAGCCTAAAAAGGTTCAATAACAAAATTAATTCAAATATTCATTAATAACAAGCAAAAGTGTAAAAGCTAATACTGAATTAACTACTGACGACACATGGAGGGCGGTGACAGAGAAGGTGGCGAGACAGAATATGGAGGTGGTGAGAAAAGAGCGACTTTTTCTGACAGTAGCTAAGATTCTAAAGTCCTGAGTCTGAAAGTAAAATATGTGTGTACAAAAAAATATTCTCATATGCTAGTACAAATAAATATACCTAAAGAAACAGCTTTTTATGGGGATTCAAAATATACAGAATTCACTTTACCCACCAAAAGTTAAGAACCTCACGAAATTTGCCTGATTTTCAAAAATGGGGAAAAATCCCAAGGATCTTGGATGAGCGGTCTTGATGAAAATTATACTATCAAATTTAGCATATCGGAGATCCAAATTGCAAAGGTTTCAAGTCCGCCTCAACACAAATTCAAGATTTTATAATCTTTTTACCGAGAGAGATGTTCATGTGCGTATTGGTTTATTTATTTCTGCTTTTAGGGGAGACTGTACTGAGCCAATGGCCTTAGAATATCGAAAAGGGGCACACTTGAACAAACATTAGAACTTCTAGTGGTCTTTTTAACAAGCAAGACATTGAACTATAGCAGAGTGGCATTCTTTGCTATTTCGCGACGTAAAACAACAGTTTAAAACCAAACAGCTAAAATACTATCACGTGAAAACTCAGAGAAAGTCAATCGTTTTACAATTATCTGAAAACTAGGTATTAAGCCACTCAGTTTCAGAGTCCATTAAATTAAAAAAAAGAACTTGTTCAATGATATCAATGAACGATACTAAAACTTAAAACAGATATTATTCCGTATATAGGGGAGAGGGGGGCTAAAGTTTGATTTTTTGCGGTCAATGTTCCTATTACCTGAACAATTGTTTTGGGTCATGGAACTATTGTTAATAGATCCATTTTGACTTTTTGAACATCTTTTCTCTCTTGCAAAACTACCGCAAACTCACCGTTATCTCGATAATATCGAACAAGCGAAAGAAAAAAAAAAAAATCAGCACAGCAATCAAGCTTACTAAAAAAAAAAAACATAGAATGAATGTGGATTGACAGTTTAATATATATACTATGAATTTCTTGAAAGTCTTGATAATATCAATTTATTAAATTTACAATCTATTTTGTTTTTCAGTAAAGCGCAAATTATGTTCTGGTGTTTAGAAGGCAAGGAGACATCAGCCTCAGTCCTCTTAGTTTCTGCTCATTTTGAGTTTGATTCGGTTATTTATTGTATTTTCTCTTCGCTTTGGGTTTCATTTATTTCTTTATTGTAATTTGTGGCAGTTTTAAGGTTGAAAAATTATTTGGCTTTATTTCTGCTCATCTTTAGTTTAACGCTACCCTTTAATTTTCTTCGAAAAATTTCTTTTGCTGAAAAAAATTCTGAAAATTAATTTTTGTTCGTTTTTAAATGACATAATCTTTTTCTTTGGTTAAGAAAAGCATATTTTAACCCTTTCCGGTTTTTCTCTATTAAGAACTTAGATTTTGACTTACTGTTTCTATGCTAGGTAAACTTTGTCAACATTTTTTAATAATTTACGTCGTTTTGAAAAACAGGACACAAGTACATTTCGATTTATTTTCACACCTCAACTTTCCCTGAAAAAAAAAAAAAAACTTAATACCCCATTATGTTCCGAAGACATCATATCTATGCTGTTTTGACAACCTGGATGCACTTACACTCTATTTATTTAGTTCAAAAGTAAGAGTAGAAGTAGTGACAGTAGTCGCCCCAATGTTTCAACTTAATAGCCCAGTCAGGTGAGAGGGGGGCCGGTTGCCCTCCAATCACTTTTGAATCGCAAAAAGGGCACCAGAACTCCCAATTTCGAATCAAATGAACCCCTTCCAAAGTTTTCACGATAACTACTTCCATACGAAGTGCCTTAGTGAAAAGAAAACAAGGAAAATAAAAATAATAAATATTATGCCCACTTTGCTCTTTACTTATACGATAATAGCGTTATTGGGCAGGAGCAGGTTGTTTCACAGAGTTGTGTGTTTTGTGTAAAAAAGACTACGTTACTGAACTTTGAAGATATTATCCTGAGTCCCAGCCGATCGTTCTCTCTAGCCGAGGAATTTTTTTCCGACTATAAAATACATATTTTAAGAGTCTTTCATTTATTTTAAATTTCATTTTTATTAGTTAAAATTTCAATAATATAATAATTATAATTTATATAATAAATATAGCATAGAAAATTTTACACTGGGATTTTACGCTGGATTAATGGATTTTACGTGGATTATAATGAATTTTACACTGGATTCAAATCGTCATCAGAATCTGAATACATTCCTATTTGAAAAACAAAATAAATACTATATTAGCAGTTTAAAGAAAAAACTTGTAGTCCAGTATAATTGGGTTCCCATTGGAATGAGTGATAATTATCGGGAAACTCGTACACACCTCAAAACACACGCGTGCACAACGCTTGTTCTAAAAATTGTCTCCAGTATAATCCATTGATTATATTATTAATAAATATATAATTTAATAATTTAATAAATATGTAATTTAATAATTTAATAATTATAATTTCAATTAGTTTTTCATTTTTATTTTAAGGTCTTTCATTTATCGAGATAAAAGTGAAATACTTGTGAAACATCCAAGTTTTCAACAGCCCTCTACTACTTCTGTACGGCCAGGTAATGAAGTTTGTATTGCTTCCAACACTAATACTTAACTTACCCCTTCATATAGGGAATAATTTCTGTTCGTTTGGACTTTTAATGTTGCTCATTACTTTCAGTCGAAAAAAACTTGTTAAAAAAAATGTGATTTCAGATCGTTTTGCAAACAATACCGATAAATCTGGCTCACCCTCCATAAAAACTTCCCCTCCCCTCACGGGAAACTCTTCCTTGTTTCTCCAACATAATGGACAATTCCATCCTCACTGAAAATTCTCTTCCCTTCTCCGTAAAATTTCTTGCTGAAGATTCAGACTGAAAAATTCTCCTTACCATATTTTCATTTTTTGAAAAATGTAAGTTCTAAACGTTTCCGATCACTCAAGACATCACCCCGTTCCGTGAAAATTATTTTTTGGAAATCCAAACACGCAGAAAGTTCCCTCGGAAAATTCCCCCGCAACATCGCCACATACAAAACCGCATATGCAAAGACAAAGTAAGATAAATAAAAATAATTTCATAGAGGAATTGTGTCAAATCTTCCCAGTGTAAAATTTCCCCTAGGAAGTTCACTTCCGGGAATTTCCCACCACACGGAAACTTATTCCCATGAAAACCCATCCAAAAAACAAAATCCCCTCCCCCTGAAAAATGTCTGCATATTTCACAATAACAAATACTATAGGTAAGCAATGAGCAAATCTTATAACTTATAGACCTATTCGCAGAGGCTGAGGGGGAGGTTATGCTATCTCTAAAGGTATAATTTTGGACTTTTCAACTACGGTAAACAAATCATTATATCAAAATTTTGATCGGACGATTTTGGTGAAAAAACAGCCATGGGAGGAGGACTAGTTTCCCCCCAATCTTTTTGGTCACATAAAAGGGTACTAGAACTTTTAATTTCCGCTCAATTGAGCCCGCCCCCGATCTTCTAGGCCCATTGATTTAATATGATCACTCCGAGGAAAAACGAAACGAAAAACAAAAACAAATAAACACGTATCTGTGATCTTTCTTCTGACAAAAACTATAAAATTCCACATTTTTGCAGATAGGAGCTTGAAACTTCTGCAAAAGGATACGCCAAATCTGATGCAATTTTCATTAAGATTCTTTGACTTTTAGGGGGTGCTTCTCCCCTTTTTTCAAAATCAGGCAAATTTTTTCAGGCTCGTAGCCTTGTATGGGTAACACTAAGCTTAAAGAATCTTATATATTTGGAGTTAACATAAACAGAAAGAGAGTGTTTTTTTTGCCACTTTCACAAAACTACTTTTATTTTATTCAACAAACCTTTGTACATGTTTATGCCAAAAAATTATCCTATACTACTGAACATGAAATTAAATCACTCATGAAAACGTTTGAAGCACGTGTGAAAAACTTGTTTCCAAAATTAAAACGCTAAACGAATTTCCCCCTAAGTCGTGACCTATCTAGATCTTTTTTTTTACACCGAAAAATGGTACTATGCCAATTCTCATAAAAATTATAACGTCATTTTCGAAAATAAATTTACAAATAAATAATGAAAAATACATTTACACGATTATTGCTCTTTTAATATTCTCAAGTTGACTGATTTGGTTCTTATTCAGCATTTCGCACAAAATGCCAGTTAAGGACTTCTTGCTGGCAATAAACCGTAACTTATTTTCTATTTTTACTTTTTGCCTGTTATCTCCCTTATTGCCCAACCCACCGAAAGCATGGTTGCCACCTGTACCACGAAAGTGCGACTTTAGAATTATTTTAGCACCATTACAGTCAATTTTCGGGACTATAGCACTGAAAATCGCTGTGCAGCACACAAATTTGGGCAATTGTAGCACTTTAAGAACTGACTGTAGTGGCAACCCTGATCGGAAGGGGAGAAAAGAGCTGTCCGCTAATATTATTACTTTATCACTAATATTTATCAAAATTTTAGCAACCATTCCTGAGTTAGCTTCAAATTGCATTTTTTCCTCACTTGACAGGCTACTTTTTTGCAAAAAACGCTTTTAAATTTTCGGTTAGAATTCGCTCTTTACTAGGTTGCGGTGGACACCGCAACAATGATCAGCATTGAATGTACTTCTTTAATCTTCCACCTTGGAAAAAAAAATTCCAGTAAAAATGTGTTTAAAAATGGAGCAACTACTTCTATTACTGCCGTTAGTGAAAGGCAGAATAAACTTGGAATTTCGCGTGATCCGAACACTAGTTTTTACAAGTTATTTTCTGCAAGTGTAATCTATTTGTACAAAGTATTTTGTTTTAGGTGATTCGCTGAATGTTTTCTTTTTTGTTTTTGTCTATATTATGCTGTATTTTATCTATTTTTCTTTTTTCTCCCTTTTCTTTATCTGTTATTACTCTGTTTGCTAATTTTCTCCTCGAAATTCTTCTGATTCATTCTTCCATAGCTATATAAAACACAACAAATTTATATTATGATAAAAACAAAACTTAATTAAAAACTAGTGCAATTCTTTACGTGTAACTATACAAAAGATAACAGAAAATACTAAACAAAGAGAGAGACAGAAAGAGAGAACCAAAGGAAGAGAGACAGATAGGTAGAGGGGAAAAAGAGAGATGCAGGATTGCAAAAATTTCTTCAACTGCTTTGCAATCTCAGATTTTCTTATCCTTAGCTTCAACAAGTAAAGATGGAATTCGTGTCGGGAATTAAGACTCATTAATTTGCAATAAAACTGAGAAAAAAAAGCCCTCCCAACATCCAAGAGAAAAATCGCGAAATAATAGAGAAAACAATAGAAATTAACACCTAGCGATAACTATAATTTACTATACCCATCGTCCTTTTATGTTTCCGTTTGAAAATGTTTTTGGTTGTTTTCACACAACTAAATTACCTGTACTCTGAGACAATGAACTATCTGTCTTGAACTATTGAGACTCATTAAGAGACGATTAGTATTTTTTTTTTTTATTATCCTTATTTTCTCATGGCAGAAAAGAGACAACATTAAAATACATAACAACTTACTCTAAGCTTTAATTAGCCAAATAAAAATTTAAGGGTCTTCTTAATAGGATAAAAAAAAGTCCATTAATTTCGACGCATTTAATTATCAAAATTTATTTTAGCTTTTATGACCTTCAAAGCAACAGTAATCCATGTAGATTACTCCTTCATAAAATTAAATAACTATTTGAATTTTTTATTAAAGTGAAAGTAAAGAATTATGTTCAAATTATGAACGAAATTTATCGAACAAATTATTCTCGTTCTTTATTCTGAAGTTTATTGAGAAGTCATCAAATTTCAAAGTTCACACTTCACTGGAGAAAAAACATATAAATGACCTCGAAAAAGGTACCTAACAAAGGGCCAATTTTTTCCGAGTGACTTGAAACTTATACCAGCAAGCTTCTGAGATATGGATCCTAGTACACAATGAAAAAAATAATGATAATAATATCAAACAAACACAACTTAGAAACAATAGGGGAATTTTTTCCTTAAGACTGTGGAATTCAATTCAGTGAATATTTCGGGCCGTCTTTCATTATCTATATATATAAAAATAAGTTGTCTGTGGATCTGTGGATGGATCAGGTGACGTCACCTGAAAAAACTGGATCAGGTGACGTCAAAACTGAAAAAACTAAAAAAAGGCAAAAACTACAAAAAAAACTAAAAACTAATAAAAAAATAAAAAAGCTAAAAAACTAAAAAAACTAAAAAAAGGCAAAAACTACAAAAAAAACTAAAAACTAATAAAAAAGCTAAAAAACTAAAAAAACTAAAAAAAAGGCAAAAACTACAAAAAAAAACTAAAAACTAATAAAAAAAATAAAAAAGCTAAAAAACTAAAAAAACTAAAAAAACTAAAAAAAAGGTAAAAGACTAAAAAAACTAAAAACTAAAAAAAACTAAAAAAAGGAAAAAACTGAAAAATAAGCTAAAATAAAGGTAAAAACCAATAAAAAACTAAAAAAAAAACTGAAAAAACTAAAAAAAAGGCAAAAACTACAAAAAAAAACTAAAAACTAATAAAAAAAGTAAAAAAGCTAAAAAACTAAAAAAACTAAAAAAACTAAAAAAAGGTAAAAAACTAAAAAAAAATAAAAAATAAAAAAAAACTAAAAAAAAGGAAAAAACTAAAAAAACTAAAAAAAAGGAAAAAACTACAAAAAAACTAAAAACTAATAAAAAAATAAAAAAGCTAAAAAACTAAAAAAACTAAAAAACTAAAAAAAAGGTAAAAAACTAAAAAAACTAAAAACTAAAAAAAACTAAAAAAAGGAAAAAACTGAAAAATAAGCTAAAATAAAGGTAAAAACCAATAAAAAACTAAAAAAAATAAAAAATAAAAAAAAACTAAAAAAAGGAAAAAACTGAAAAATAAGCTAAAATAAAGGTAAAAACCAATAAAAAACTAATAAGAAAAAAAGGAAAAAACTAAAAAAAATTTTCATCTAAAAAACTAAAAAAAAACTAAAAAAGGTAAAAACTAGATTAAAGTAATTCGAAAAAAGAAAAATGGTAAAAAACTAAAAAAAAAACTAAAAAGAAAAAACTAAAAAAAAATTAAAATTGAAAAAATAAAAAAAAGAAAAAACCCAAAAAGAAAAAACATAAAAAAATAAAAAAGATAAAAAACTAAAAAAACTAAAAAAGCTAAAAAACTAAAAAAAAGAAAAAACTAAACAAACTGGGAATTGCACAAATATTTCAATATATTTTGACAATATATATAAAAATAAGTTGTCTGTCCATTACGCCAGATTATATCTTCTATATATATAAAAGAAAACAAACTAGAATGTAAAAACTGGAAATTGCATAAATATTTCGAAATATTTTGACAATAGGTTAAAGTAATTCGAAAAAACAAAAATGGTAAAAAACTAAAAACAAAACTAAAAAGAAAAAACTAAAAAAAAACTAAATAAAAAATTAAAAAAAGAAAAAAACTTAAAAAGGAAAAATGTAAAAAAAATAAAAAGGTAAAAAACTAAAAAGAAAAAAAACTAAAAAAAACCTAAACAGCTAAAAAAAAAGAAAAAACTAAAAAAACTGGGAATTCCACAAATGTTTCAATATATTTTGACAAAAGATTATGGTAATTCGAAAACCTTAAAACAGATACCCAAAATTTTCAGGTTTATTATCAATAAAAAGAAGAAACTTAAAAAAGAAAAACTAAAAAAGAAAAAAATAAGAAAAGAAAAAACTATAAATGTATATTCGCAAGTTTTACGTAGTTAAATATATATCTATATATATAAAAATAAGTTGTCTGTGTGTGGATCTGTGGATCAGGTGACGTCATGTTTGTCCGCATATGACGTCTGAATTATTTCACACTAATACAAAAGAAGAAAAAAACTAAAAAAGGTAAAAACTACAAAAAAAACTAAAAAGAAAAAAAAACTAAAAAAGCTGAAAAACTAAAAAAAACTAAAAAAAGGTAAAAATCTAATAACTAAAAAAAAACTGAAAAAAATAAAAAAAGGCAAAAACTACAAAAAAAAATAAAAACTAAAAAAAATAAAAAAGCTAAAAAACTAAAAAAACTAAAAAAAACTAAAAAAAGGTAAAAAACTAAAAAAAACTAAAAACTAAAAAGAAAAAAACTAAAAAAAGGAAAAAACTGAAAAATAAAAGAGAAAAAGAAAACTAAAAAAATATGAATAAATATATATAATGACGACCAGGACATAAGTAAAAAAAAAAACTAAAAAAACTAAAAAAATGGTAAAAACTACAAAAAAACTAAAAACTAATAAAAAAACTAAAAAATCTAAAAATCTAAATAAACTAAAAAAGAAAAAAAAGAAAAAAGGGAAAAAATAAAGGAGAAAAACAAAACTAAAAAACGAATGTATATACAGACCGGGACACCGGGATACAAATGACGACCGGGACACAGGGAATATAAATGACGACCGGGGACACAGGGACACAACTACAATGGGGGACGCCGGGGGGCACAGGGGGATATAAATGACGACCGGGACACCGGGACACAAGGAATATAAATGACGCCTGGGACACTCAAGAGAAATCACAGACTGGAACACCGGGACACAAATGACGACCGGACACAGGGAATATAAATGACGACCGGGACACAGGGACATAACTACAAAGGGGACGCCGGGGTGCACAGGGGGATATATAAATGACGATGGTTACTCAGGGAATGGTCGATTAGCAATCACCATCAACACAGCTAAAGGGCAATCATTAGAATCATGAGGTATAGATCTGAATACGGATTGTTTTCCCATGGACCATTATATGTTGCATGTTCAAGAGTCGGTAAACCTGAAAATCTGTTTATATGCACAGACAATGGGACAGCAAAGAATGTTGTATATTCGCAAGTTTTACGTAGTTAAAAACATATATATATATATATATATATATATATATATATATATATATATATTATATATATATATATATATATATATATATCTATATATATAAAAATAAGTTGTCTGTCTGTGGATGTGTGGATGGATGTGTGGATGGATGTGTCAGGTGACGTCACCTGAAAAAACTGGATTAGGTGACGTCAAAACTGAAAAAACTAAAAAAAGGCAAAAACTACAAAAAAAACTAAAAACTAATAAAAAAAATAAAAAAGCTAAAAAACTAAAAAAACTATAAAGGTAAAAACCAATAAAAAACTAAAAAAAAAAATGAAAAAACTAAAAAAAGGCAAAAACTACAAAAAAAAACTAAAAACTAATAAAAAAAGTAAAAAAGCTAAAAAACTAAAAAAACTAAAAAAACTAAAAAAAGGTAAAAAACTAAAAAAAATAAAAAATAAAAAAAAACTAAAAAAAAGGAAAAAACTGAAAAATAAGCTAAAATAAAGGTAAAAACCAATAAAAAACTAAAAAAAAAAGGAAAAAACTAATAAATGACGACACTCAAAGAGAAAGCGACCAGGACAAAAAAACTAAAAAAAAAAGGCAAAAACTACAAAAAAACTAAAAACTAATAAAAAAAATAAAAAAGCTAAAAAACTAAAAAAACTAAAAAAAGGTAAAAAAACTAAAAAAACTAAAAACTAAAAAAAAACTAAAAAAGGTAAAAACTAAAAGAACTAAAAAAGAAAAAAATAAATGACGACACTCAAAGAGAAAGCGACCAGGACAAAAGGAATGTTCGATTAGCAATCAACAAAGCACCGGGACACAGGGGGTATAAATGACGACCAGGACACAAGTAAAAAAAAAAATTAACAAAACTAAAAAGAAGGTAAAAACTACAAAAAAAACTAAAAAGAAAAAAAAACTAAAAACTAATAAAAAAACTAAAAAATCTAAAAATCTAAATAAACTAAAAAAGAAAAAAAAAGGAAAAAAATAAAGGAGAAAAACAAAACTAAAAAACGAATGTATATACAGACCGGTACAACCGGGATACAAATGACGACCGGGACACAGGGAATATAAATAACGACCGGGACACAGGGACACAACTACAACGGGGACACCGGGGGAAACAGGGGGATATAAATGACGACCGGGACAAAAAAACTAAAAAGAAATAAAAACTAAAAACTAATAAAAAAAACTAAAAAATCTAAAAATCTAAATAAGCTAAAAAAGAAAAAAAGGAAAAAAATAAAGGAGAAAAACAAAACTAAAAAACGAATGTATATACAGACCGGGACACCGGGATACAAATGATGACCGGGGACCCGGGACACAGGGAATATAAATGACGACCGGGACACAGGGACACAACTACAACGGGGACACCGGGGGAAACAGGGGGATAACCTGACAATCTATTTATATGCAAAGACAATGGGACAGCAAAGAATGTTGTATATTCGCAAGTTTACGTAGTTAAAACCATATATATATATATATATATATCTATATTCACAGGTGGGACATAGGGACACAACTACAATGGCGCGTAACTATTATGGCGCGTAACGACTTACGCGCGCGGGGGGGCTTGGGGGGGGCGCGAAGTGCCCCCACCAACTAGGTGTTGGGGTGGCGCGAAGCGCCACCCCAACAGCTAGTATATATATATATATATATATATATATATATATATATATATATTCACAGGTGGGACATAGGGACACAACTACAATGGCGCGTAACTAATATGGCACGTAACGACTTACGCGCGCGGGGGGGGCTTGGGGGGGGCGCGAAGCGCCCCCACCAACTAGGTGTTGGGGTGGCGCGAAGCGCCACCCCAACAGCTAGTATATATATATATATTATATATATATATATATATATATATATATATATATATATATATATATATATATATATATATATATATATATATATATATATATATATATATATATAATATTGGTATATATATATATATATATTGGTGGGGACGTTTCGCGCCCCCCAAGCCCCCCCCCGCGTGCGCAAGTCGTTACGCGCCATATTAGTTACGCGCCATTGTAGTTGTGTCCCTGTGTCCCCACCTGTGAATATAGATAGATATATATATATATATATATATTTTTAACTACGTAAAACTTGCGAATGTACAACATTCTTGGCTGTCCCATTGTCTGTGCATATAAATAGATTGTCAGGTTTACCGACTCTTGAACATGCAACATATAATTGTCCATGGGAAAAACAATCTATATTCAGATCTATACCTCATTATTCTAATGATTGCCCTTGAGCTTTGTTGATGGTGATTGCTAATCGAACATTCCCTGTTTCCCTGTCGTCATTTATATATCCCCCTGTGCCCCCCGGCGTCCCCGTTGTTGTTGTTTCCCTGTGTCCCGGTCGTCATTTGTGTCCCGGTGTCCCAGTCTGTAATTTCTCTTTGAGTGTCGCGGTCGTCATTTATATTCCCTGTGTCCCGGTCGTCATTTTTGTCCCGGTCGTCATTTGTGTTCCGGTGTCCCGGTCTTTAATTTCTCTTTGAGTGTCCTGGTCGTCATTTATATTCCCTGTGTCCCGGTCGTCATTTGTGTCCCGGTACTTTGTTGATGGTGATTGCTAATCGAACATTCTTTGTGTCCCAGTCGCTTTCTCTTTGAGTGTCCCGGTCGTCATTTATATTCTCTATGTCCCGGTCGTCATTTGTGTCCCGATGTCCCGGTGTGTAATTTCGTCAATCAACAAACATGACGTCAGTCGACACACAAACATGACGTCACTCGACACACACACACACAGACAACTTATTTTTATATAGATAGATTGCTGCCGGATATGTTACAAATAATTGAATTTTCTCTCTAGGTCTTCACAAATATAATAGTGATACTACGTCCCTTGGAGTTCTTATCTATATGATAACACATCTAGTTGATGTGAAGTAGCATATCAACCAGTGTTGCCAAACGGTAATATTATACTATCTTTGGTACAGTTTAGAGGTCCTGGTACAATGCAATAGATTTTGAACTTTTCAGGAACGCTAATGATAAGCTGTTCTCAAAGGGAGGATTAGCAAAGGTAGATGAACAGAGATGGGGCTTAGATCTCCTGAAAAATTGTGAGCCTCTAGAGTTATACATTTTATTGCAGTGTTTTAACTGATAAAAGACAGTTGCTGATATAAGTTGGAGGATTTTATCTGTGAAGTGGGTGAGGGGCACCCT
>NC_088882.1:10327517-10367501 GCF_032884065.1 Artemia franciscana
TATAGATCTACAAACAAATTTTCAATTCGTATTCAGATCTATACCTCATTATTTTAACGATGTGTCCCTTTGTCCCGGTCGTTATTTATAGTCCCTGTGTCTCGGTCGTCATTTATATTCCCTGTGTCCCAGCGTCCCGGTCGTCATTTTTGTCCCGGTGTCCCGGTCTGTAATTTCTCTTCGAACAATCCCTGTGTCCCCGGTCGTCATTTATATATCTTCCCTGTACCCCCGTCGTCCCCTTTGTAGTTGTGTCACTGTGTCCCGGTCGTCATTTATATTCCCTGTGTCCCGGTGTCCCAGTCTGTAATTTTTCTTTGAGGTTCCCAGTCGTCATTTATATTCCCTGTATCCCCGTGTCCCGGTCGTCATTTGTGTCCCGGTCTGTAATTTCATCAGTTGACAAACATGACGTCAGTCGACACACAATTTCATGACGCATACAGCTCAATCCTTACAATGACGTCAGTCGACACACCTGACGTCACTCGACAGACACACAGACAACTTATTTTTATATATATAGATATATAGCTGTTGGGGGGGGGCTTGGGGGGGCATCGCGCCCCCAAGCCCCCCGCGCGCGTAAGTCGTTACACGCCATATTAGTTACCTGCCATTGTAGTTGTGTCCCTGTGTCCCACCTGTGAATTGAGATAGATATAAATATATATATTTTTTGAACTACATAAAACTTGCGAATATACAACATTCTTCGCTGTCCAATTTAACTACGTAAAACTTAAGAATATACAACATTCTTCCATGTCCCATTGTTTGTGCATATAAATAGATTGTTAGGTTTACCGACTCTTGAACATGCAACATAAAATTGTCCATGGGAAAAGCAATCCGTATTCAGATCTATACCTGATTATTCTAATGATTGCCCTTTAACTTTGTTGATGCTGATTGCTAATCAAACATTCCTTGTGTCCCCGTCGTCATTTATATATCCCCCTGTGCCCCCCGGCACCCCCCTTGTAGTTGTGTCCCTGTGTCCTGGTCGTCATTTATATTCCCAGTATTCCGGTCGTCATTTGTGTCCCGGTGTCCCAGTCTGTACTTTCTCTTTGAGTGTCGAGGTCGTCATTTATACTCCCTGCGTCCCGGTGTCCCGGTCATCATATTCGTCCCGGTTGTCATTTGTGTCCCGGTGCTTTGTTGATGGTGATTGCTAATCGAACATTCCTTGTCTCCTGGTCGCTATCTCTTTGAGTATCCCTTTCGTCATTTTTATTCCCTATGTCCCGGTGTCCCGGTCGTCATTTGTGTCCCGATGTCGAGGTCTGTAATTTCGTCAGTCGTCAAGACATGACGTAAGTCAACACACAATCATGACGTTAATCGACAGACACACATACAACTTATTTTTATATATATCTACTAGCTGTTGGAATTTGCTGTCTACCAGCAAATTTTAGTACTTTTATATATCTACTAGCAAATCTTACTAGCAAATTTTCTACTAGCAAATTTTATAGATCTACAAACAAATTTTCAATTCGTATTCAGATCTATACCTCATTATTTTAACGATTTGTCCCTTTGTCCCGGTCGTTATTTTTAGTCCCTGTGTCTCGGTCGTCATTTATATTCCCTGTGTCCCAGCGTCCCGGTCGTCATTTGTGTCCCGGTGTCCCGGTCTTTAATTTCTCTTCGAACAATCCCTGTGTCCCGGTCGTCATTTATATATCTTCCCTGTACCCCCGTCGTCCCCTTTGTAGTTGTGTCACTGTGTCCCGGTCGTCATTTATATTCCCTGTGTCCCGGTGTCCCAGTCTGTAATTTCTCTTTGAGGTTCCCGGTCGTCATTTATATTCCCTGTATCCCCGTGTCCTGGTCGTCATTTGTGTCCCGGTCTGTAATTTCATCAGTTGACAAACATGACGTCAGTCGACACACAATTTCATGACGCATACAGCTCAATCCTTACAATGACGTCAGTCGACACACCTGACGTCACTCGACAGACACACAGACAACTTATTTTTATATATATAGATATATAGCTATTGGGGGGGGGCTCGGGGGGGCATCGCGCCCCCAAGCCCCCCGCGTGCGTAAGTCGTTACACGCCATATTAGTTACATCTATATAATTTGCTAGTAGAAAATTTGCTAGTAAGATTTGCTAGTAGATATATAAAAGTACTAAAATTTGCTGGTAGACAGCAAATTCCAACAGCTAGTAGATATATATAAAAAAAAGTTGTATGTGTGTCTGTCGATTAACGTCATGATTGTGTGTTGACTTAAGTCATGTCTTGAAATTACAGACCGGGACACCGGGACACAAATGACGACCGGGACGCTGGGACACAGGGAATATAAATGACGACCGAGACACAGGGACTATAAATAACGACCGGGACAAAGGGACACATCGTTAAAATAATGAGGTATAGATCTGAATACGAATTGAAAATTTGTTTGTAGATCTATAAAATTTGCTAGTAGAAAATTTGCTAGTAAGATTTGCTAGTAGATATATAAAAGTACTAAAATTTGCTGGTAGACAGCAAATTCCAACAGCTAGTAGATATATATAAAAATAAGTTGTATGTGTGTCTGTCGATTAACGTCATGATTGTGTGTAGACTTACGTCATGTCTTGACGACTGACGAAATTACAGACCTCGACATCGGGACACAAATGACGACCGGGACACCGGGACATAGGGAATAAAAATGACGAAAGGGACACTCAAAGAGAAAGCGACCAGGAGACAAGGAATGTTCGATTAGCAATCACCTTCAACAAAGCACCGGGATACAAATGACAACCGGGACGAAAATGATGACCGGGACACCGGGAAACAGGGAATATAAATGACGACCTCGACACTCAAAGAGAAAGTACAGACTGGGACACCGGGACACAAATGATGACCGGAATACAGGGAATATAAATGACGACCAGGACACAGGGACACAACTACAAGGGGGGTGCCGGGGGGCACAGGGGGATATATAAATGACGACGGGGACACAGGGAATGTTTGATTAGCTATCAGCATCAACAAAGTTAAAGGGCAATCATTAGAATAATCAGGTATAGATCTGAATACGGATTGCTTTTCCCATGGACAATTTTATGTTGCATGTTCAAGAGTCGGTAAACCTAACAATCTATTTATATGCACAAACAATGGGACATGGAAGAATGTTGTATATTCTTAAGTTTTACGTAGTTAAATTGGACAGCGAAGAATGTTGTATATTCGCAAGTTTTATGTAGTTCAAAAAATATAAATATATTATATCTATCTCAATTCACAGGTGGGACACAGGGACACAACTACAATGGCAGGTAACTAATATGGCGTGTAACGACTTACGCGCGCGGGGGGCTTGGGGGCGCGATGCCCCCCCGAGCCCCCCCCCCCCAACAGCTATATATCTATATATATAAAAATAAGTTGTCTGTGTGCCTGTCGAGTGACGTCAGGTGTGTCGACTGACGTCATTGTAAGGATTGAGCTGTATGCGTCATGAAATTGTGTGTCGACTGACGTCATGTTTGTCAACTGATGAAATTACAGACCGGGACACAAATGACGACCGGGACACGGGGATACAGGGAATATAAATGACGACCGGGAACCTCAAAGAGAAATTACAGACTGGGACACCGGGACACAGGGAATATAAATGACGACCGGGACACAGTGACACAACTACAAAGGGGACGACGGGGGTACAGGGAAGATATATAAATGACGACCGGGACACAGGGATTGTTCGAAGAGAAATTACAGACCGGGACACCGGGACACAAATGACGACCGGGACGCTGGGACACAAAGAATATAAATGACGACCGAGACACAGGGACTATAAATAACGACCGGGACAAAGGGACACATCGTTAAAATAATGAGGTATAGATCTGAATACGAATTGAAAATTTGTTTGTAGATCTATAAAATTTGCTAGTAGAAAATTTGCTAGTAAGATTTGCTAGTAGATATATAAAAGAACTAAAATTTGCTGGTAGACAGCAAATTCCAACAGCTAGTAGATATATATAAAAATAAGTTGTATGTGTGTCTGTCGATTAACGTCATGATTATGTGTTGACTTACGTCATGTCTTGACGACTGACGAAATTACAGACCTCGACATCGGGACACAAATGACGACCGGGACACCGGGACATAGGGAATAAAAATGACGAAAGGGACACTCAAAGAGAAAGCGACCAGGAGACAAGGAATGTTCGATTAGCAATCACCATCAACAAAGCACCGGGATACAAATGACAACCGGGACGAAAATGATGACCGGAACACCGGGACACAGGGAATATAAATGACGACCTCGACACTCAAAGAGAAAGTACAGACTGGGACACCGGGACACAAATGACGACCGGAATACTGGGAATATAAATGACGACCAGGACACAGGGACACAACTACAAGGGGGTTCCAGGGGGCACAGGGGGATATATAAATGACGACGGGGACACAGGGAATGTTTGATTAGCAATCAGCATCAACAAAGTTAAAGGGCAATCATTAGAATAATCAGGTATAGATCTGAATACGGATTGCTTTTCCCATGGACAATTTTATGTTGCATGTTCAAGAGTCGGTAAACCTAACAATCTATTTATATGCACAAACAATGGGACAAGGAAGAATGTTGTATATTCTTAAGTTTTACGTAGTTAAATTGGACAGCGAAGAATGTTGTATATTCGCAAGTTTTATGTAGTTCAAAAAATATATATATTTATATCTATCTCAATTCACAGGTGGGACAGAGGGACACAACTACAACGGCAGGTAACTAATATGGCGTGTAACGACTTACGCGCGCGGGGGGCTTGGGGGCGCGATGCCCCCCCGAGCCCCCCCCCCCCAACAGCTATATATCTATATATATAAAAATAAGTTGTCTGTGTGTCTGTCGAGTGACGTCAGGTGTGTCGACTGACGTCATTGTAGGGATTGAGCTGTATGCGTCATGAAATTGTGTGTCAACTGACGTCATGTTTGTCAACTGATGAAATTACAGACCGGGACACAAATGACGACCGGGACACGGGGATACAGGGAATATAAATGGCGACCGGGAACCTCAAAGAGAAATTACAGACTGGGACACAGGGACACAGGGAATATAAATGACGACCGGGACACAGTGACACAACTATAAAGGGGACGACGGGGGTACAGGGAAGATATATAAATGACGACAGGGACACAGGGATTGTTCGAAGAGAAATTACAGACCGGGACACCGGGACACAAATGACGACCGGGACGCTGGGACACAGGGAATATAAATGACGACCGAGACACAGGGACTATAAATAACGACCGGGACAAAGGGACACATCGTTAAAATAATGAGGTATAGATCTGAATACGAATTGAAAATTTGTTTGTAGATCTATAAAATTTGCTAGTAGAAAATTTGCTAGTAAGATTTGCTAGTAGATATATAAAAGTACTAAAATTTGCTGGTAGACAGCAAATTCCAGCAGCTAGTAGATATATACAAAAATAAGTTGTATGTGTGTCTGTCGATTAACGTCATGATTGTGTGTTGACTTACGTCATGTCTTGACGACTGACGAAATTACAGACCTCGACATCGGGACACAAATGACGACCGGGACACCGGGACATAGGGAATAAAAATGACGAAAGGGACACTCAAAGAGAAAGCGACCAGGAGACAAGGAATGTTCGATTAGCAATCACCATCAACAAAGCACCGGGACACAAATGACAACCGGGACGAAAATGATGACCGGGACACCGGGACACTGGGAATATAAATGACGACCTCGACACTCAAAGAGAAAGTACAGACTGGGACACCGGGACACAAATGACGACCGGAATACTGGGAATATAAATGACGACCAGGACACAGGGACACAACTACAAGGGGGGTGCCGGGGGGCACAGGGGGATATATAAATGACGACGGGGACACAGGGAATGTTTGATTAGCAATCAGCATCAACAAAGTTAAAGGGCAATCATTAGAATAATCAGGTATAGATCTGAATACGGATTGCTTTTCCCATGGACAATTTTATGTTGCATGTTCAAGAGTCGGTAAACCTAACAATCTATTTATATGCACAAACAATGGGACATGGAAGAATGTTGTATATTCTTAAGTTTTACGTAGTTAAATTGGACAGCGAAGAATGTTGTATATTCGCAAGTTTTATGTAGTTCAAAAAATATATATATTTATATCTATCTCAATTCACAGGTGGGACACAGGGACACAACTACAATGGCAGGTAACTAATATGGCGTGTAACGACTTACGCGCGCGGGGGGCTTGGGGGCGCGATGCCCCCCCGAGCCCCCCCCCCCAACAGCTATATATCTATATATATAAAAATAAGTTGTCTGTGTGTCTGTCGAGTGACGTCAGGTGTGTCGACTGACGTCATTGTAAGGATTGAGCTGTATGCGTCATGAAATTGTGTGTCGACTGACGTCATGTTTGTCAACTGATGAAATTACAGACCGGGACACAAATGACGACCGGGACACGGGGATACAGGGAATATAAATGACGACCGGGAACCTCAAAGAGAAATTACAGACTGGAACACCGGGACACAGAGAATATAAATGACGACCGGGACACAGTGACACAACTACAAAGGGGACGACGGGGGTACAGGGAAGATATATAAATGACGACCGGGACACAGGAATTGTTCGAAGAGAAATTACAGACCGGGACACCGGGACACAAATGACGACCGGGACGCTGGGACACAGGGAATATAAATGACGACCGAGACACAGGGACTATAAATAACGACCGGGACAAAGGGACACATCGTTAAAATAATGAGGTATAGATCTGAATACGAATTGAAAATTTGTTTGTAGATCTATAAAATTTGCTAGTAGAAAATTTGCTAGTAAGATTTGCTAGTAGATATATAAAAGTACTAAAATTTGCTGGTAGACAGCAAATTCCAACAGCTAGTAGATATATATAAAAATAAGTTGTATGTGTGTCTGTCGATTAACGTCATGATTGTGTGTTGACTTACGTCATGTCTTGACGACTGACGAAATTACAGACCTCGACATCGGGACACAAATGACGACCGGGACACCGGGACATAGGGAATAAAAATGACGAAAGGGACACTCAAAGAGAAAGCGACCAGGAGACAAGGAATGTTCGATTAGCAATCACCATCAACAAAGCACCGGGACACAAATGACAACCGGGACGAAAATGATGACCGGGACACCAGGACACAGGGAATATAAATGACGACCTCGACACTCAAAGAGAAAGTACAGACTGGGACACCGGGACACAAATGACGACCTGAATACTGGGAATATAAATGACGACCAGGACACAGGGACACAACTACAAGGGGGGTGGCGGGGGGCACAGGGGGATATATAAATGACGACGGGGACACAGGGAATGTTTGATTAGCAATCAGCATCAACAAAGTTAAAGGGCAATCATTAGAATAATCAGGTATAGATCTGAATACGGATTGCTTTTCCCATGGACAATTTTATGTTGCATGTTCAAGAGTCGGTAAACCTAACAATCTATTTATATGCACAAACAATGGGACATGGAAGAATGTTGTATATTCTTAAGTTTTACGTAGTTAAATTGGACAGCGAAGAATGTTGTATATTCGCAAGTTTTATGTAGTTCAAAAAATATATATATTTATATCTATCTCAATTCACAGGTGGGACACAGGGACACAACTACAATGGCAGGTAACTAATATGGCGTGTAACGACTTACGCGCGCGGGGGGCTTGGGGGCGCGATGCCCCCCGAGCCCCCCCCCCCCAACAGCTATATATCTATATATATAAAAATAAGTTGTCTGTGTGTCTGTCGAGTGACGTCAGGTGTGTCGACTGACGTCATTGTAAGGATTGAGCTGTATGCGTCATGAAATTGTGTGTCGACTGACGTCATGTTTGTCAACTGATGAAATTACAGACCGGGACACAAATGACGACCGGGACACGGGGATACAGGGAATATAAATGACGACCGGGAACCTCAAAGAGAAATTACAGACTGGAACACCGGGACACAGAGAATATAAATGACGACCGGGACACAGTGACACAACTACAAAGGGGACGACGGGGGTACAGGGAAGATATATAAATGACGACCGGGACACAGGAATTGTTCGAAGAGAAATTACAGACCGGGACACCGGGACACAAATGACGACCGGGACGCTGGGACACAGGGAATATAAATGACGACCGAGACACAGGGACTATAAATAACGACCGGGACAAAGGGACACATCGTTAAAATAATGAGGTATAGATCTGAATACGAATTGAAAATTTGTTTGTAGATCTATAAAATTTGCTAGTAGAAAATTTGCTAGTAAGATTTGCTAGTAGATATATAAAAGTACTAAAATTTGCTGGTAGACAGCAAATTCCAACAGCTAGTAGATATATATAAAAATAAGTTGTATGTGTGTCTGTCGATTAACGTCATGATTGTGTGTTGACTTACGTCATGTCTTGACGACTGACGAAATTACAGACCTCGACATCGGGACACAAATGACGACCGGGACACCGGGACATAGGGAATAAAAATGACGAAAGGGACACTCAAAGAGAAAGCGACCAGGAGACAAGGAATGTTCGATTAGCAATCACCATCAACAAAGCACCGGGACACAAATGACAACCGGGACGAAAATGATGACCGGGACACCAGGACACAGGGAATATAAATGACGACCTCGACACTCAAAGAGAAAGTACAGACTGGGACACCGGGACACAAATGACGACCTGAATACTGGGAATATAAATGACGACCAGGACACAGGGACACAACTACAAGGGGGGTGGCGGGGGGCACAGGGGGATATATAAATGACGACGGGGACACAGGGAATGTTTGATTAGCAATCAGCATCAACAAAGTTAAAGGGCAATCATTAGAATAATCAGGTATAGATCTGAATACGGATTGCTTTTCCCATGGACAATTTTATGTTGCATGTTCAAGAGTCGGTAAACCTAACAATCTATTTATATGCACAAACAATGGGACAAGGAAGAATGTTGTATATTCTTAAGTTTTACGTAGTTAAATTGGACAGCGAAGAATGTTGTATATTCGCAAGTTTTATGTAGTTCAAAAAATATATATATTTATATCTATCTCAATTCACAGGTGGGACACAGGGACACAACTACAACGGCAGGTAACTAATATGGCGTGTAACGACTTACGCGCGCGGGGGGCTTGGGGGCGCGATGCCCCCCGAGCCCCCCCCCCAACAGCTATATATCTATATATATAAAAATAAGTTGTCTGTGTGTCTGTCGAGTGACGTCAGGTGTGTCGACTGACGTCATTGTAGGGATTGAGCTGTATGCGTCATGAAATTGTGTGTCAACTGACGTCATGTTTGTCAACTGATGAAATTACAGACCGGGACACAAATGACGACCGGGACACGGGGATACAGGGAATATAAATGGCGACCGGGAACCTCAAAGAGAAATTACAGACTGGGACACAGGGACACAGGGAATATAAATGACGACCGGGACACAGTGACACAACTATAAAGGGGACGACGGGGGTACAGGGAAGATATATAAATGACGACAGGGACACAGGGATTGTTCGAAGAGAAATTACAGACCGGGACACCGGGACACAAATGACGACCGGGACGCTGGGACACAGGGAATATAAATGACGACCGAGACACAGGGACTATAAATAACGACCGGGACAAAGGGACACATCGTTAAAATAATGAGGTATAGATCTGAATACGAATTGAAAATTTGTTTGTAGATCTATAAAATTTGCTAGTAGAAAATTTGCTAGTAAGATTTGCTAGTAGATATATAAAAGTACTAAAATTTGCTGGTAGACAGCAAATTCCAACAGCTAGTAGATATATATAAAAATAAGTTGTATGTGTGTCTGTCGATTAACGTCATGATTGTGTGTTGACTTACGTCATGTCTTGACGACTGACGAAATTACAGACCTCGACATCGGGACACAAATGACGACCTGGACACCGGGACATAGGGAATAAAAATGACGAAAGGGACACTCAAAGAGAAAGCGACCAGGAGACAAGGAATGTTCGATTAGCAATCACCATCAACAAAGCACCGGGACACAAATGACAACCGGGACGAAAATGATGACCGGGACACCGGGACACAGGGAATATAAATGACGACCTCGACACTCAAAGAGAAAGTACAGACTGGGACACCGGGACACAAATGACGACCGGAATACTGGGAATATAAATGACGACCAGGACACAGGGACACAACTACAAGGGTGGTGCCGGGGGGCACAGGGGGATATATAAATGACGACGGAGACACAGGGAATGTTTGATTAGCAATCAGCATCAACAAAGTTAAAGGGCAATCATTAGAATGATCAGGTATAGATCTGAATACGGATTGCTTTTCCCATGGACAATTTTATGTTGCATGTTCAAGAGTCGGTAAACCTAACAATCTATTTATATGCACAAACAATGGGACATGGAAGAATGTTGTATATTCTTAAGTTTTACGTAGTTAAATTGGACAGCGAAGAATGTTGTATATTCGCAAGTTTTATGTAGTTCAAAAAATATATATATTTATATCTATCTCAATTCACAGGTGGGACACAGGGACACAACTACAATGGCAGGTAAATAATATAGCGTGTAACGACTTACGCACGCGGGGGGCTTGGGGGTGCGATGCCCCCCGAGCCCCCCCCCCAACAGCTATATATCTATATATATAAAAATAAGATGTCTGTGTGTCTGTCGAGTGACGTCAGGTGTGTCGACTGACGTCATTGTAAGGATTGAGCTGTATGCGTCATGAAATTGTGTGTCGACTGACGTCATGTTTGTCAACTGATGAAATTACAGACCGGGACACAAATGACGACCGGGACACGGGGATACAGGGAATATAAATGACGACCGGGAACCTCAAAGAGAAATTACAGACTGGGACACCGGGACACAGGGATTATAAATGACGACCGGGACACAGTGACACAACTACAAAGGGGACGACGGGGGTACAGGGAAGATATATAAATGACGAGCGGGACACAGGGATTGTTCGAAGAGAAATTACAGACCGGGACACCGGGACACAAATGACGACCGGGATGCTGGGACACAGGGAATATAAATGACGACCGAGACACAGGGACGATAAATAACGACCGGGACGAAGGGACACATCGTTAAAATAATGAGGTATAGATCTGAATACGAATTGAAAATTTGTTTATAGATCTATAAAATTTGCTAGTAGAAAATTTGCTAGTAAGATTTGCTAGTAGATATATAAAAGTACTAAAATTTGCTGGTAGACAGCAAATTCCAGCAGCTAGTAGATATATATAAAAATAAGTTGTATGTGTGTCTGTCGATTAACGTCATGATTGTGTGTTGACTTACGTCATGTCTTGACGACTGACGAAATTACAGACCTCGACATCGGGACACAAATGACGACCGGGACACCGGGACATAGGGAATAAAAATGACGAAAGGGACACTCAAAGAGAAAGCGACCAGGAGACAAGGAATGTTCGATTAGCAATCACCATCAACAAAGCACCGGGACACAAATGACAACCGGGACGAAAATGATGACCGGGACACCGGGACACTGGGAATATAAATGACGACCTCGACACTCAAAGAGAAAGTACAGACTGGGACACCGGGACACAAATGACGACCGGAATACTGGGAATATAAATGACGACCAGGACACAGGGACACAACTACAAGGGGGGTGCCGGGGGGCACAGGGGGATATATAAATGACGACGGGGACACAGGGAATGTTTGATTAGCAATCAGCATCAACAAAGTTAAAGGGCAATCATTAGAATAATCAGGTATAGATCTGAATACGGATTGCTTTTCCCATGGACAATTTTATGTTGCATGTTCAAGAGTCGGTAAACCTAACAATCTATTTATATGCACAAACAATGGGACATGGAAGAATGTTGTATATTCTTAAGTTTTACGTAGTTAAATTGGACAGCGAAGAATGTTGTATATTCGCAAGTTTTATGTAGTTCAAAAAATATATATATTTATATCTATCTCAATTCACAGGTGGGACACAGGGACACAACTACAATGGCAGGTAACTAATATGGCGTGTAACGACTTACGCGCGCGGGGGGCTTGGGGGCGCGATGCCCCCCCCGAGCCCCCCCCCCCCAACAGCTATATATCTATATATATAAAAATAAGTTGTCTGTGTGTCTGTCGAGTGACGTCAGGTGTGTCGACTGACGTCATTGTAAGGATTGAGCTGTATGCGTCATGAAATTGTGTGTCGACTGACGTCATGTTTGTCAACTGATGAAATTACAGACCGGGACACAAATGACGACCGGGACACGGGGATACAGGGAATATAAATGACGACCGGGAACCTCAAAGAGAAATTACAGACTGGAACACCGGGACACAGAGAATATAAATGACGACCGGGACACAGTGACACAACTACAAAGGGGACGACGGGGGTACAGGGAAGATATATAAATGACGACCGGGACACAGGAATTGTTCGAAGAGAAATTACAGACCGGGACACCGGGACACAAATGACGACCGGGACGCTGGGACACAGGGAATATAAATGACGACCGAGACACAGGGACTATAAATAACGACCGGGACAAAGGGACACATCGTTAAAATAATGAGGTATAGATCTGAATACGAATTGAAAATTTGTTTGTAGATCTATAAAATTTGCTAGTAGAAAATTTGCTAGTAAGATTTGCTAGTAGATATATAAAAGTACTAAAATTTGCTGGTAGACAGCAAATTCCAACAGCTAGTAGATATATATAAAAATAAGTTGTATGTGTGTCTGTCGATTAACGTCATGATTGTGTGTTGACTTACGTCATGTCTTGACGACTGACGAAATTACAGACCTCGACATCGGGACACAAATGACGACCGGGACACCGGGACATAGGGAATAAAAATGACGAAAGGGACACTCAAAGAGAAAGCGACCAGGAGACAAGGAATGTTCGATTAGCAATCACCATCAACAAAGCACCGGGACACAAATGACAACCGGGACGAAAATGATGACCGGGACACCAGGACACAGGGAATATAAATGACGACCTCGACACTCAAAGAGAAAGTACAGACTGGGACACCGGGACACAAATGACGACCTGAATACTGGGAATATAAATAACGACCAGGACACAGGGACACAACTACAAGGGGGGTGGCGGGGGGCACAGGGGGATATATAAATGACGACGGGGACACAGGGAATGTTTGATTAGCAATCAGCATCAACAAAGTTAAAGGGCAATCATTAGAATAATCAGGTATAGATCTGAATACGGATTGCTTTTCCCATGGACAATTTTATGTTGCATGTTCAAGAGTCGGTAAACCTAACAATCTATTTATATGCACAAACAATGGGACATGGAAGAATGTTGTATATTCTTAAGTTTTACGTAGTTAAATTGGACAGCGAAGAATGTTGTATATTCGCAAGTTTTATATTGTTCAAAAAATATATATATTTATATCTATCTCAATTCACAGGTGGGACACAGGGACACAACTACAATGGCAGGTAACTAATATGGCGTGTAATGACTTACGCGCGCGGGGGGCTTGGGGGCGCGATGCCCCCCCGAGCCCCCCCCCCCAACAGCTATATATCTATATATATATAAAAATAAGTTGTCTCTGTGTCTGTCGAGTGACGTCAGGTGTGTCGACTGACGTCATTGTAAGGATTGAGCTGTATGCGTCATGAAATTGTGTGTCGACTGACGTCATGTTTGTCAACTGATGAAATTACAGACCGGGACACAAATGACGACCGGGACACGGGGATACAGGGAATATAAATGACGACCGGGAACCTCAAAGAGAAATTATAGACTGGGACACCGGGACACAGGGAATATAAATGACGACCGGGACACAGTGACACAACTACAAAGGGGACGACGGGGGTACAGGGAAGATATATAAATGACGACCGGGACACAGGGATTGTTCGAAGAGAAATTACAGACCGGGACACCGGGACACAAATGACGACCGGGACGCTGGGACACAGGGAATATAAATGACGACCGAGACACAGGGACTATAAATAACGACCGGGACAAAGGGACACATCGTTAAAATAATGAGGTATAGATCTGAATACGAATTGAAAATTTGTTTGTAGATCTATAAAATTTGCTAGTAGAAAATTTACTAGTAAGATTTGCTAGTAGATATATAAAAGTACTAAAATTTGCTGGTAGACAGCAAATTCCAACAGCTAGTAGATATATATAAAAATAAGTTGTATGTGTGTCTGTCGATTAACGTCATGATTGTGTGTTGACTTACGTCAAGTCTTGACGACTGACGAAATTACAGACCTCGACATCGGGACACAAATGACGACCGGGACACCGGGACATAGGGAATAAAAATGACGAAAGGGACACTCAAAGAGAAAGCGACCAGGAGACAAGGAATGTTCGATTAGCAATCACCATCAACAAAGCACCGGGACACAAATGACAACCGGGACGAAAATGATGACCGGGACACCGGGACACAGGGAATATAAATGACGACCTCGACACTCAAAGAGAAAGTACAGACTGGGACACCGGGACACAAATGACGACCGGAATACTGGGAATATAAATGACGACCAGGACACAGGGACACAACTACAAGGGGGGTGCCGGGGGGCACAGGGGGATATATAAATGACGACGGGGACACAGGGAATGTTTGATTAGCAATCAGCATCAACAAAGTTAAAGGGCAATCACTAGAATAATCAGGTATAGATCTGAATACGGATTGCTTTTCCCATGGACAATTTTATGTTGCATGTTCAAGAGTCGGTAAACCTAACAATCTATTTATTTGCACAAACAATGGGACATGGAAGAATGTTGTATATTCTTAAGTTTTACGTAGTTAAATTGGACAGCGAAGAATGTTGTATATTCGCAAGTTTTATGTAGTTCAAAAAATATATATATTTATATCTATCTCAATTCACAGGTGGGACACAGGGACACAACTACAATGGCAGGTAACTAATATGGCGTGTAACGACTTACGCGCGCGGGGGGCTTGGGGGCGCGATGCCCCCCGAGCCCCTCCCTCCCAACAGCTATATATCTATATATATAAAAATAAGTTGTCTGTGTGTCTGTCGAGTGACGTCAGGTGTGTCGACCGACGTCATTGTAAGGATTGAGCTGTATGCGTCATGAAATTGTGTGTCGACTGACGTCATGTTTGTCAACTGATGAAATTACAGACCGGGACACAAATGACGACCGGGACACGGGGATACAGGGAATATAAATGACGACCGGGAACCTCAAAGAGAAATTACAGACTGGGATACCGGGACACAGGGAATATAAATGACGACCGGGACACAGTGACACAACTACAAAGGGGACGACGGGGGTACAGGGAAGATATATAAATGACGACCGGGACACAGGGATTGTTCGAAGAGAAATTACAGACCAGGACACCGGGACACAAATGACGACCGGGACGCTGGGACACAGGGAATATAAATGACGACCGAGACACAGGGACTATAAATAACGACCGGGACAAAGGGACACATCGTTAAAATAATGAGGTATAGATCTGAATACGAATTGAAAATTTGTTTGTAGATCTATAAAATTTGCTAGTAGAAAATTTGCTAGTAAGATTTGCTAGTAGATATATAAAAGTACTAAAATTTGCTGGTAGACAGCAAATTCCAACAGCTAGTAGATATATATAAAAATAAGTTGTATGTGTGTCTGTCGATTAACGTCATGATTGTGTGTTGACTTACGTCATGTCTTGACGACTGACGAAATTACAGACCTCAACATCGGGACACAAATGACGACCGGGACACCGGGACATAGGGAATAAAAATGAAGAAAGGGACACTCAAAGAGAAAGCGACCAGGAAACAAGGAATGTTCGATTAGCAATCACCATCAACAAAGCACCGGGACACAAATGACAACCGGGACGAAAATGATGACCGGGACACCGGGACACAGGGAATATAAATGACGACCTCGACACTCAAAGAGAAAGTACAGACTGGGACACCGGGACACAAATGACGACCGGAATACTGGGAATATAAATGACGACCAGGACACAGGGACACAACTACAAGGGGGGTGCCGGGGGGCACAGGGGGATATATAAATAACGACGGGGACACAGGGAATGTTTGATTAGCAATCAGCATCAACAAAGTTAAAGGGCAATCATTAGAATAATCAGGTATAGATCTGAATACGGATTGCTTTTCCCATGGACAATTTTATGTTGCATGTTCAAGAGTCGGTAAACCTAACAATCTATTTATATGCACAAACAATGGGACATGGAAGAATGTTGTATATTCTTAAGTTTTACGTAGTTAAATTGGACAGCGAAGAATGTTGTATATTCGCAAGTTTTATGTAGTTCAAAAAATATATATATTTATATCTATCTCAATTCACAGGTGGGACACAGGGACACAACTACAATGGCAGGTAACTAATATGGCGTGTAACGACTTACGCGCGCGGGGGGCTTGGGGGCGCGATGCCCCTCCGAGTCCCCCCCCAAACAGCTATATATCTATATATATAAAAATAAGTTGTCTGTGCGTCTGTCGAGTGACGTCAGGTGTGTCGACTGACGTCATTGTATGGATTGAGCTGTATGCGTCATGAAATTGTGTGTCGACTGACGTCATGTTTGTCAACAGATGAAATTACAGACCGGGACACAAATGACAACCGGGACACGGGGATACAGGGAATATAAATGACGACCGGGAACCTCAAAGAGAAATTACAGACTGGGACACCGGGACACAGTGACACAACTACAAAGGGGACGACGGGGGTACAGGGAAGATATATAAATGACGACCGGTACACAGGGATTGTTCGAAGAGAAATTACAGACCGGGACACCGGGACACAAATGACGACTCGGACGCTGGGACACAGGGAATATAAATGACGACCGAGACACAGGGACTATAAATAACGACCGGGACAAAGGGACACATCGTTAAAATAATGAGGTATAGATCTGAATACGAATTGAAAATTTGTTTGTAGATCTATAAAATTTGCTAGTAGAAAATTTGCTAGTAAGATTTGCTAGTAGATATATAAAAGTACTAAAATTTGCTGGTAGACAGCAAATTCCAACAGCTAGTAGATATATATAAAAATAAGTTGTATGTGTGTCTGTCGATTAACGTCATGATTGTGTGTTGACTTACGTCATGTCTTGACGACTGACGAAATTACAGACCTCGACATCGGGACACAAATGACGACCTGGACACCGGGACATAGGGAATAAAAATGACGAAAGGGACACTCAAAGAGAAAGCGACCAGGAGACAAGGAATGTTCGATTAGCAATCACCATCAACAAAGCACCGGGACACAAATGACAACCGGGACAAAAATGATGACCGGGACACCGGGACACAGGGAATATAAATGACGACCTCGACACTCAAAGAGAAAGTACAGACTGGGACACCGGGACACAAATGACGACCGGAATACTGGGAATATAAATGACGACCAGGACACAGGGACACAACTACAAGGGGGGTGCCAGGTGGCACAGGGGGATATATAAATGACGACGGGGACACAGGGAATGTTTGATTAGCAATCAGCATCAACAAAGTTAAAGGGCAATCATTAGAATAATCAGGTATAGATCTGAATACGGATTGCTTTTCCCATGGACAATTTTATGTTGCATGTTCAAGAGTCGGTAAACCTAACAATCTATTTATATGCACAAACAATGGGACATGGAAGAATGTTGTATATTCTTAAGTTTTACGTAGTTAAATTGGACAGCGAAGAATGTTGTATATTCGCAAGTTTTATTTAGTTCAAAAAATATATATATTTATATCTATCTCAATTCACAGGTGGGACACAGGGACACAACTACAATGGCAGGTAATTAATATGGCGTGTAACGACTTACGCGCGCGGGGGGCTTGGGGGCGCGATGCCCCCCCGAGCACCCCCTCCCAACAGCTATATATCTATATATATATAAATAAGTTGTCTGTGTGTCTGTCGAGTGACGTCAGGTGTGTCGACTGACGTCATTGTAAGGATTGAGCTGTATGCGTCATGAAATTGTGTGTCGACTGACGTCATGTTTGTCAACTGATGAAATTACAGACCGGGACACAAATGACGACCGGGACACGGGGATACAGGGAATATAAATGACGACCGGGAACCTCAAAGAGAAATTACAGACTGGGACACCGGGACACAGGGAATATAAATGACGATAGGGACACAGTGACACAGCTACAAAGGGGACGACGGGGGTACAGGGAAGATATATAAATGACGACCGGGACACAGGGATTGTTCGAAGAGAAATTACAGACCGGGACACCGGGACACAAATGACGACCGGGACGCTGGGACACAGGGAATATAAATGACGACCGAGACACAGGGACTATAAATAACGACCGGGATAAAGGGACACATCGTTAAAATAATGAGGTATAGATCTGAATACGAATTGAAAATTTGTTTGTAGATCTATAAAATTTGCTAGTAAGATTTGCTAGTAGATATATAAAAGTACTAAATTTGCTAGTAGACAGCAAATTCCAACAGCTAGTAGATATATATAAAAATAAGTTGTATGTGTGTCTGTCGATTAACGTCATGATTGTGTGTTGACTTACGTCATGTCTTGACGACTGACGAAATTACAGACCTCGACATCGGGACACAAATGACGACCTGGACACCGGGACATAGGGAATAAAAATGACGAAAGGGACACTCAAAGAGAAAGCGACCAGGAGACAAGGAATGTTCGATTAGCAATCACCATCAACAAAGCACCGGGACACAAATGACAACCGGGACAAAAATGATGACCGGGACACCGGGACACAGGGAATATAAATGACGACCTCGACACTCAAAGAGAAAGTACAGACTGGGACACCGGGACACAAATGACGACCGGAATACTGGGAATATAAATGACGACCAGGACACAGGGACACAACTACAAGGGGGGTGCCAGGTGGCACAGGGGGATATATAAATGACGACGGGGACACAGGGAATGTTTGATTAGCAATTAGCATCAACAAAGTTAAAGGGCAATCATTAGAATAATCAGGTATAGATCTGAATACGGATTGCTTTTCCCATGGACAATTTTATGTTGCATGTTCAAGAGTCGGTAAACCTAACAATCTATTTATTAACAATCTAACAATCTATAACCGGGACGAAAATGATGACCGGGTCACCGGGACACAGGGAATATAAATGACGACCTCGACACTCAAAGAGAAAGTACAGACTGGGACACCGGGACACAAATGACGACCGAAATACTGGGAATATAAATGACGACCAGGACACAGGGACACAACTACAAGGGGGGTGCCGGGGGGCACAGGGGGATATATAAATGACGACGGGGACACAGGGAATGTTTGATTAGCAATCAGCATCAACAAAGTTAAAGGGCAATCATTAGAATAATCAGGTATAGATCTGAATACGGATTGCTTTTCCCATGGACAATTTTATGTTGCATGTTCAAGAGTCGGTAAACCTAACAATCTATTTATATGCACAAACAATGGGACATGGAAGAATGTTGTATATTCTTAAGTTTTACGTAGTTAAATTGGACAGCGAAGAATGTTGTATATTCGCAAGTTTTATTTAGTTCAAAAAATATATATATTTATATCTATCTCAATTCACAGGTGGGACACAGGGACACAACTACAATGGCAGGTAATTAATATGGCGTGTAACGACTTACGCGCGCGGGGGGCTTGGGGGCGCGATGCCCCCCCGAGCACCCCCTCCCAACAGCTATATATCTATATATATATAAATAAGTTGTCTGTGTGTCTGTCGAGTGACGTCAGGTGTGTCGACTGACGTCATTGTAAGGATTGAGCTGTATGCGTCATGAAATTGTGTGTCGACTGACGTCATGTTTGTCAACTGATGAAATTACAGACCGGGACACAAATGACGACCGGGACACGGGGATACAGGGAATATAAATGACGACCGGGAACCTCAAAGAGAAATTACAGACTGGGACACCGGGACACAGGGAATATAAATGACGATAGGGACACAGTGACACAGCTACAAAGGGGACGACGGGGGTACAGGGAAGATATATAAATGACGACCGGGACACAGGGATTGTTCGAAGAGAAATTACAGACCGGGACACCGGGACACAAATGACGACCGGGACGCTGGGACACAGGGAATATAAATGACGACCGAGACACAGGGACTATAAATAACGTCCGGGACAAGGGGACACATCGTTAAAATAATGAGGTATAGATCTGAATACGAATTGAAAATTTGTTTGTAGATCTATAAAATTTGCTAGTAAGATTTGCTAGTAGATATATAAAAGTACTGAAATTTGCTGGTAGACAGCAAATTCCAACAGCTAGTAGATATATATAAAAATAAGTTGTATGTGTGTCTGTCGATTAACGTCATGATTGTGTGTTGACTTACGTCATGTCTTGACGACTGACGAAATTACAGACCTCGACATCGGGACACAAATGACGACCGGGACACCGGGACATAGGGAATAAAAATGACGAAAGGGACACTCAAAGAGAAAGCGACCAGGAGACAAGGAATGTTCGATTAGCAATCACCATCAACAAAGCACCGGGACACAAATGACAACCGGGACGAAAATGATGACCGGGACACCGGGACACAGGGAATATAAATGACGACCTCGACACTCAAAGAGAAAGTACAGACTGGGACACCGGGACACAAATGACGACCGGAATACTGGGAATATAAATGACGACCAGGACACAGGGACACAACTACAAGGGGGGTATATAAATGACGACGGGGATACAGGGAATGTTTGATTAGCAATCAGCATCAACAAAGTTAAAGGGCAATCATTAGAATAATCAGGTATAGATCTGAATACGGATTGCTTTTCCCATGGACAATTTTATGTTGCTTGTTCAAGAGCCGGTAAACCTAACAATCTATTTATATGCACAAACAATGGGACATGGAAGAATGTTGTATATTCTTAAGTTTTACGTAGTTAAATTGGACAGCGAAGAATGTTGTATATTCGCAAGTTTTATGTAGTTCAAAAAATATATATATTTATATCTATCTCAATTCACAGGTGGGACACAGGGACACAACTACAATGGCAGGTAACTAATATGGCGTGTAACGACTTACGCACGCGGGGGGCTTGGGGGCGCGATGCCCCCCGAGTCCCCCCCCCAACAGCTATATATCTATATATATAAAAATAAGTTGTCTGTGTTTCTGTCGAGTGACGTCAGGTGTGTCGACTGACGTCATTGTAAGGATTGAGCTGTATGCGTCATGAAATTGTGTGTCGACTGACGTCATGTTTGTCAACTGATGAAATTACAGACCGGGACACAAATGACGACCGGGACACGGGGATACAGGGAATATAAATGACGACCGGGAACCTCAAAGAGAAATTACAGACTGGGACACCGGGACACAGTGACACAACTACAAAGGGGACGACGGGGGTACAGGGAAGATATATAAATGACGACCGGGACACAGGGATTGTTCGAAGAGAAATTACAGGACCGGGACACCGGGACACAAATGACGGCCGGGACGCTGGGACACAGGGAATATAAATGACGACCGAGACACAGGGACTATAAATAACGACCGGGACAAAGGGACACATCGTTAAAATAATGAGGTATAGATCTGAATACGAATTGAAAATTTGTTTGTAGATCTATTAAATTTGCTAGTAGAAAATTTGCTAGTAAGATTTGCTAGTAGATATATAAAAGTACTAAAATTTGCTGGTAGACAGCAAATTCCAACAGCTAGTAGATATATATAAAAATAAGTTGTATGTGTGTCTGTCGATTAACGTCATGATTGTGTGTTGACTTACGTCATTTCTTGACGACTGACGAAATTACAAACCTCGACATCGGGACACAAATGACGACCGGGACACCGGGACATAGGGAATAAAAATGACGAAAGGGACACTCAAAGAGAAAGCGACCAGGAGACAAGGAATGTTCGATTAGCTATCACCATCAACAAAGCACCGGGACAAAAATGACAACCGGGACGAAAATGATGACCGGGACACCGGGACACAGGGAATATAAATGACGACCTCGACGCTCAAAGAGAAAGTACAGACTGGGACACCGGGACACAAATGACGACCGGAATACTGGGAATATAAATGACGACCAGGACACAGGGACACAACTACAAGGGGGTGCCGGGGGGCACAGGGGGATATATAAATGACGACGGGGACACAGGGAATGTTTGATTATTAATCAGCATCAACAAAGTTAAAGGGCAATCATTAGAATAATCAGGTATAGATCTGAATACGGATTGCTTTTCCCATGGACAATTTTATGTTGCATGTTCAAGAGTCGGTAAACCTAACAATCTATTTATATGCACAAACAATGGGACATGGAAGAATGTTGTATATTCTTAAGTTTTACGTAGTTAAATTGGACAGCGAAGAAAGTTGTATATTCGCAAGTTTTATGTAGTTCAAAAAATATATATATTTATATCTATCTCAATTCACAGGTGGGACACAGGGACACAACTACAATGACAGGTAACTAATATGGCGTGTAACGACTTACGCGCGTGGGGGGCTTGGAGGCGCGATGCCCCCCCCCCCGAGCCCCCCTCCCAACAGCTATATATCTATATATATAAAAATAAGTTGTCTGTGTGTCTGTCGAGTGACGTCAGGTGTGTCGACTGACGTCATTGTAAGGATTGAGCTGTATGCGTCATGAAATTGTGTGTCAACTGACGTCATGTTTGTCAACTGATGAAATTACAGACCGGGACACAAATGACGACCGGGACACGGGGATACAGGGAATATAAATGACGACCGGGAACCTCAAAGAGAAATTACAGACTGGGACACCGGGACACAGGGAATATAAATGACGACCGGGACACAGTGACACAACTACAAAGGGGACGACGGGGGTACAGGGAAGATATATAAATGACGACCGGGACACAGGGATTGTTCGAAGAGAAATTACAGACCGGGACACCGGGACACAAATGACGACCGGGACGCTGGGACACAGGGAATATAAATGACGACCGAGACACAGGGACTATAAATAACGACCGGGACAAAGGGACACATCGTTAAAATAATGAGGTATAGATCTGAATACGAATTGAAAATTTGTTTGTAGATCTATAAAATTTGCTAGTAGAAAATTTGCTAGTAAGATTTGCAAGTAGATATATAAAAGTACTAAAATTTGCTGGTAGACTGCAAATTCCAACAGCTAGTAGATATATATAAAAATAAGTTGTATGTGTGTCTGTCGATTAACGTCATGATTGTGTGTTGACTTACGTCATGTCTTGACGACTGACGAAATTACAGACCTCGACATCGGGACACAAATGACGACCGGGACACCGGGACATAGGGAATAAAAATGACGAAAGGGACACTCAAAGAGAAAGCGACCAGGAGACAAGGAATGTTCGATTAGCAATCACCATCAACAAAGCACCGGGACACAAATGACAACCGGGACGAAAATGATGACCGGGACACCGGGACACAGGGAATATAAATGACGACCTCGACACTCAAAGAGAAAGTACAGACTGGGACACCGGGACACAAATGACGACCGGAATACTGGGAATATAAATGACGACCAGGACACAGGGACACAACTACAAGGGGGTGCCGGGGGGCACAGGGGGATATATAAATGACGACGGGGACACAGGGAATGTTTGATTAGCAATCAGCATCAACAAAGTTAAAGGGCAATCATTAGAATAATCAGGTATAGATCTGAATACGGATTGCTTTTCCCATGGACAATTTTATGTTGCATGTTCAAGAGTCGGTAAACCTAACAATCTATTTATATGCACAAACAATGGGACATGGAAGAATGTTGTATATTCTTAAGTTTTACGTAGTTAAATTGGACAGCGAAGAATGTTGTATATTCGCAAGTTTTATGTAGTTCAAAAAATATATATATTTATATCTATCTGAATTCACGGGTGGGACACAGGGACACAACTACAATGGCAGGTAACTAATATGGTGTGTAACGACTTACGCGCGCGGGGGGCTTGGGGGCGCGATGCCCCCCCCCCCCCCCCGAGCCCCCCCCCCCCCAACAACTATATATCTATGTATATAAAAATAAGTTGTCTGTGTGTCTGTCGAGTGACGTCAGGTGTGTCGACTGACGTCATTGTAAGGATTAAGCTGTATGCGTCATGAAATTGTGTGTCGACTGACGTCATGTTTGTCAACTGATGAAATTACAGACCGGGACACAAATGACGACCGGGACACGGGGATACAGGGAATATAAATGACGACCGGGAACCTCAAAGAGAAATTACAGACTGGGACACCGGGACACAGGGAATATAAATGACGACCGGGACACAGTGACACAACTACAAAGGGGACGACGGGGGTACAGGGAAGATATATAAATGACTACCGGGACACAGGGATTGTTCGAAGAGAAATTACAGACCGGGACACCGGGACACAAATGACGACCGGGACGCTGGGACACAGGGAATATAAATGACGACCGAGACACAGGGACTATAAATAACGACCGGGACAAGGGGACACATCGTTAAAATAATGAGGTATAGATATGAATACGAATTGAAAATTTGTTTGTAGATCTATAAAATTTGCTAGTAGAAAATTTGCTAGTAAGATTTGCTAGTAGATATATAAAAGTACTAAAATTTGCTGGTAGACAGCAAATTCCAACAGCTAGTAGATATATATAAAAATAAGTTGTATGTGTGTCTGTCGATTAACGTCATGATTGTGTGTTGAATTACGTCATGTCTTGACGACTGACGAAATTATAGACCTCGACATCGGGACACAAATGACGACCGGGACACCGGGACATAGGGAATAAAAATGACGAAACAGACACTCAAAGAGAAAGCGACCAGGAGACAAGGAATGTTCGATTAGCAATCACCATCAACAAAGCACCGGGACACAAATGACAACCGGGACGAAAATGATGACCGGGACACCGGGACACAGGGAATATAAATGACGACCTCGACACTCAAAGAGAAAGTACAGACTGGGACACCGGGACACAAATGACGACCGGAATACTGGGAATATAAATGACGACCAGGACACAGGGACACAACTACAAGGGGGGTGCCGGGGGCACAGGGGGATATATAAATGACGACGGGGACACAGGGAATGTTTGATTAGCAATCAGCATCAACAAAGTTAAAGGGCAATCATTAGAATAATCAGGTATAGATCTGAATACGGATTGCTTTTCCCATGGACAATTTTATGTTGCATGTTCAAGAGTCGGTAAACCTAACAATCTATTTATATGCACAAACAATGGGACATGGTAGAATGTTGTATATTCTTAAGTTTTACGTAGTTAAATTGGACAGCGAAGAATGTTGTATATTCGCAAGTTTTATGTAGTTCAAAAAATATATATATTTATAAAACAAAAAATATATATATTTATATCTATCTCAATTCACAGGTGGGACACAGGGACACAATTACAATGGCAGGTAACTAATATGGCGTGTAACGACTTACGCGCGCGGGGGGCTTGGGGGCGCGATGCCCCCCCCCCGAGCCCCCCCCCCCCCCCCCAACAACTATATATCTATATATATAAAAATAAGTTTTCTGTGTGTCTGTCGAGTGACGTCAGGTGTGTCGACTGACGTCATTGTAAGGATTGAGCTGTATGCGTCATGAAATTGTGTGTTGACTGACGTCATGTTTGTCAACTGATGAAATTACAGACCGGGACACAAATGACGACCGGGACACGGGGATACAGGGAATATAAATGACGACCGGGAACCTCAAAGAGAAATTACAGACTGGGACACCGGGACACAGGGAATATAAATGACGACCGGGACACAGTGACACAACTACAAAGGGGACGACGGGGGTACAGGGAAGATATATAAATGACTACCGGGACACAGGGATTGTTCGAAGAGAAATTACAGACCGGGACACCGGGACACAAATGACGACCGGGACGCTGGGACACAGGGAATATAAATGACGACCGAGACACAGGGACTATAAATAACGACCGGGACAAGGGGACACATCGTTAAAATAATGAGGTATAGATATGAATACGAATTGAAAATTTGTTTGTAGATCTATAAAATTTGCTAGTAGAAAATTTGCTAGTAAGATTTGCTAGTAGATATATAAAAGTACTAAAATTTGCTGGTAGACAGCAAATTCCAACAGCTAGTAGATATATATAAAAATAAGTTGTATGTATGTCTGTCGATTAACGTCATGATTGTGTGTTGACTTACGTCATGTCTTGACGACTGACGAAATTATAGACCTCGACATCGGGACACAAATGACGACCGGGACACCGGGACATAGGGAATAAAAATGACGAAACAGACACTCAAAGAGAAAGCGACCAGGAGACAAGGAATGTTCGATTAGCAATCACCATCAACAAAGCACCGGGACACAAATGACAACCGGGACGAAAATGATGACCGGGACACCGGGACACAGGGAATATAAATGACGACCTCGACACTCAAAGAGAAAGTACAGACTGGGACACCGGGACACAAATGACGACCGGAATACTGGGAATATAAATGACGACCAGGACACAGGGACACAACTACAAGGGGGGTGCCGGGGGCACAGGGGGATATATAAATGACGACGGGGACACAGGGAATGTTTGATTAGCAATCAGCATCAACAAAGTTAAAGGGCAATCATTAGAATAATCAGGTATAGATCTGAATACGGATTGCTTTTCCCATGGACAATTTTATGTTGCATGTTCAAGAGTCGGTAAACCTAACAATCTATTTATATGCACAAACAATGGGACATGGTAGAATGTTGTATATTCTTAAGTTTTACGTAGTTAAATTGGACAGCGAAGAATGTTGTATATTCGCAAGTTTTATGTAGTTCAAAAAATATATATATTTATAAAACAAAAAATATATATATTTATATCTATCTCAATTCACAGGTGGGACACAGGGACACAATTACAATGGCAGGTAACTAATATGGCGTGTAACGACTTACGCGCGCGGGGGGCTTGGGGGCGCGATGCCCCCCCCCCCCGAGCCCCCCCCCCCCCAACAACTATATATCTATATATATAAAAATAAGTTGTCTGTGTGTCTGTCGAGTGACGTCAGGTGTGTCGACTGACGTCATTGTAAGGATTGAGCTGTATGCGTCATGAAATTGTGTGTCGACTGACGTCATGTTTGTCAACTGATGAAATTACAGACCGGGACACAAATGACGACCGGGACACGGGGATACAGGGAATATAAATGACGACCGGGAACCTCAAAGAGAAATTACAGACTGGGACACCGGGACACAGGGAATATAAATGACGACCGGGACACAGTGACACAACTACAAAGGGGACGACGGGGGTACAGGGAAGATATATAAATGACTACCGGGACACAGGGATTGTTCGAAGAGAAATTACAGACCGGGACACCGGGACACAAATGACGACCGGGACGCTGGGACACAGGGAATATAAATGACGACCGAGACACAGGGACTATAAATAACGACCGGGACAAGGGGACACATCGTTAAAATAATGAGGTATAGATCTGAATACGAATTGAAAATTTGTTTGTAGATCTATAAAATTTGCTAGTAGAAAATTTGCTAGTAAGATTTGCTAGTAGATATATAAAAGTACTAAAATTTGCTGGTAGACTGCAAATTCCAACAGCTAGTAGATATATATAAAAATAAGTTGTATGTGTGTCTGTCGATTAACGTCATGATTGTGTGTTGACTTACGTCATGTCTTGACGACTGACGAAATTACAGACCTCGACATCGGGACACAAATGACGACCGGGACACCGGGACATAGGGAATAAAAATGACGAAAGGGACACTCAAAGAGAAAGCGACCAGGAGACAAGGAATGTTCGATTAGCAATCACCATCAACAAAGCACCGGGACACAAATGACAACCGGGACGAAAATGATGACCGGGACACCGGGACACAGGGAATATAAATGACGACCTCGACACTCAAAGAGAAAGTACAGACTGGGACACCGGGACACAAATGACGACCGGAATACTGGGAATATAAATGACGACCAGGACACAGGGACACAACTACAAGGGGGTGCCGGGGGGCACAGGGGGATATATAAATGACGACGGGGACACAGGGAATGTTTGATTAGCAATCAGCATCAACAAAGTTAAAGGGCAATCATTAGAATAATCAGGTATAGATCTGAATACGGATTGCTTTTCCCATGGACAATTTTATGTTGCATGTTCAAGAGTCGGTAAACCTAACAATCTATTTATATGCACAAACAATGGGACATGGAAGAATGTTGTATATTCTTAAGTTTTACGTAGTTAAATTGGACAGCGAAGAATGTTGTATATTCGCAAGTTTTATGTAGTTCAAAAAATATATATATTTATATCTATCTCAATTCACAGGTGGGACACAGGGACACAACTACAATGGCAGGTAACTAATATGGCGTGTAACGACTTACGCGCGCGGGGGGCTTGGGGTTGCGATGCCCCCCCCCCCCGAGCCCCCCCCCCCCCAACAGCTATATATCTATATATAAAAAAATAAGTTGTCTGTGTGTCTGTCGAGTGACGTCAGGTGTGTCGACTGACGTCATTGTAAGGATTGAGCTGTATGCGTCATGAAATTGTGTGTCGACTGACGTCATGTTTGTCAACTGATGAAATTACAGACCGGGACACAAATGACGACCGGGACACGGGGATACAGGGAATATAAATGACGACCGGGAACCTCAAAGAGAAATTACAGACTGGGACACCGGGACACAGGGAATATAAATGACGACCGGGACACAGTGACACAACTACAAAGGGGAAGACGGGGGTACAGGGAAGATATATAAATGACGACCGGGACACAGGGATTGTTCGAAGAGAAATTACAGACCGGGACACCGGGACACAAATGACGACCGGGACGCTGGGACACAGGGAATATAAATGACGACCGAGACACAGGGACTATAAATAACGACCGGGACAAAGGGACACACGTCTCCAGAGATAGAAGTACACCACTAAACAGAATATAAAGAAGCTTATATACCCAAATACTACACTAAATAATAGAGATATGAAAAGAATGCTAGCGTATTCTGATAATATAATTAGAGCGAAACCGACTCCTATGTATTCTGTATTGAACCCCGACACTAACTCGGATTCACCCTCAGCTAGATCGAAGGGTGTTCGATTAGTCTCCGCCAGAATTGTAATGAATCAGCACAATCAGCTATATATCTATATATATAAAAATAAGTTGTCTGTGTGTCTGTCGAGTGACGTCAGGTGTGTCGACTGACGTCATTGTAAGGATTGAGCTGTATGCGTCATGAAATTGTGTGTCGACTGACGTCATGTTTGTCAACTGATGAAATTACAGACCGGGACACAAATGACGACCGGGACACGGGGATACAGGGAATATAAATGACGACCGGGAACCTCAAAGAGAAATTACAGACTGGGACACCGGGACACAGGGAATATAAATGACGACCGGGACACAGTGAAACAACTACAAAGGGGACGACGGGGGTACAGGGAAGATATATAAATGACGACCGGGACACAGGGATTGTTCGAAGAGAAATTACAGACCGGGACACCGGGACACAAATGACGACCGGGACGCTGAGACACAGGGAATATAAATGACGACCGAGACACAGGGACTATAAATAACGACCGGGACAAAGGGACACATCGTTAAAATAATGAGGTATAGATCTGAATACGAATTGAAAATTTGTTTGTAGATCTATAAAATTTGCTAGTAGAAAATTTGCTAGTAAGATTTGCTAGTAGATATATAAAAGTACTAAAATTTGCTGGTAGACAGCAAATTCCAACAGCTAGTAGATATATATAAAAATGAGTTGTATGTGTGTCTGTCGATTAACGTCATGATTGTGTGTTGACTTACGTCATGTCTTGACGACTGACGAAATTACAGACCTCGACATCGGGACACAAATGACGACCGGGACACCGGGACATAGGGAATAAAAATGACGAAAGGGACACTCAAAGAGAAAGCGACCAGGAGACAAGGAATGTTCGATTAGCAATCACCATCAACAAAGCACCGGGACACAAATGACAACCGGGACGAAAATGATGACCGGGACACCGGGACACAGGGAATATAAATGACGACCTCGACACTCAAAGAGAAAGTACAGACTGGGACACCGGGACACAAATGACGACCGGAATACTGGGAATATAAATGACGACCAGGACACAGGGACACAACTACAAGGGGTGTGCCGGGTGGCACAGGGGGATATATAAATGACGACGGGGACACAGGGAATGTTTGATTAGCAATCAGCATCAACAAAGTTAAAGGGCAATCATTAGAATAATCAGGTATAGATCTGAATACGGATTGCTTTTCCCATGGACAATTTTATGTTGCATGTTCAAGAGTCGGTAAACCTAACAATCTATTTATATGCACAAACAATGGGACATGGAAGAATGTTGTATATTCTTAAGTTTTACGTAGTTAAATTGGACAGCGAAGAATGTTGTATATTTGCAAGTTTTATGTAGTTCAAAAAATATATATATTTATATCTATCTCAATTCACAGGTGGGACACAGGGACACAACTACAATGGCAGGTAACTAATATGGCGTGTAACGACTTACGCGTGCGGGGGGCTTGGGGGCGCGATACCCCCCCGAGCCCCCCCCAACAGCTATATCTCTATATATATAAAAATAAGTTGTCTGTGTGTCTGTCGAGTGACGTCAGGTGTGTCGACTGACGTCATTGTAAGGATTGAGCTGTATGCGTCATGAAATTGTGTGTCGACTGACGTCATGTTTGTCAACTGATGAAATTACAGACCGGGACACAAATGACGACCGGGACACGGGGATACAGGGAATATAAATGACGACCGGGAACCTCAAAGAGAAATTACAGACTGGGACACCGGGACACAGGGAATATAAATGACGACCGGGACACAGTGACACAACTACAAAGGGGACGACGGGGATACAGGGAAGATATATAAATGACGACCGGGACACAGGGATTGTTCGAAGAGAAATTATAGACCGGGACACCGGGACACAAATGACGACCGGGACGCTGGGACACAGGGAATATAAATGACGACCGAGACACAGGGACTATAAATAACGACCGGGACAAAGGGACACACGTCTCCAGAGATAGAAGTACACCACTAAACAGAATATAAAGAAGCTTATATACCCAAATACTACACTAAATAATTGAGATATGAAAAGAATGCTAGCGTATTCTGATAATATAATTAGAGCGAAACCGACTCCTATGTATTCTGTATTGAACCCCGACACTAACTCGGATTCGCCCTCAGCTAGATCGAAGGGTGTTCGATTAGTCTCCGCCAGAATTGTAATGAATCAGCACAATCAGCTATATATCTATATATATAAAAATAAGTTGTCTGTGTGTCTGTCGAGTGACGTCAGGTGTGTCGACTGACGTCATTGTAAGGATTGAGCTGTATGCGTCATGAAATTGTGTGTCGACTGACGTCATGTTTGTCAACTGATGAAATTACAGACCGAGACACAAATGACGACCGGGACACCGGGACACAGGGAATATAAATGACGACCTCGACACTCAAAGAGAAAGTACAGACTGGGACACCGGGACACAAATGACGACCGGAATACTGGGAATATAAATGACGACCAGGACACAGGGACACAACTACAAGGGGGGTGCCGGGGGCACAGGGGGATATATAAATGACGACGGGGACACAGGGAATGTTTGATTAGCAATCAGCATCAACAAAGTTAAAGGGCAATCATTAGAATAATCAGGTATAGATCTGAATACGGATTGCTTTTCCCATGGACAATTTTATGTTGCATGTTCAAGAGTCGGTAAACCTAACAATCTATTTATATGCACAAACAATGGGACATGGAAGAATGTTGTATATTCTTAAGTTTTACGTAGTTAAATTGGACAGCGAAGAATGTTGTATATTCGCAAGTTTTATGTAGTTCAAAAAATATATATATTTATATCTATCTCAATTCACAGGTGGGACACAGGGACACAACTACAATGGCAGGTAACTAATATGGCGTGTAACGACTTACGCGCGCGGGGGGCTTGGGGGCGCGATGCCCCCCCGAGCCCCCCCCTCCCCAACATCTATATATCTATATATATAAAAATAAGTTGTCTGTGTGTCTGTCGAGTGACGTCAGGTGTGTCGACTGACGTCATTGTAAGGATTGAGCTGTATGCGTCATGAAATTGTGTGTCGACTGACGTCATGTTTGTCAACTGATGGCAGGTAACTAATATGGCGTGTAACGACTTACGCGCGCGGGGGGCTTGGGGGCGCGATGCCCCCCCAAGCCCCCCCCCAACAGCTATATATCTATGTATATAAAAATAAGTTGTCTGTGTGTCTGTCGAGTGACGTCAAGTGTGTCGACTGAGGTCATTGTAAGGATTGAGCTGTATGCGTCATGAAATTGTGTGTCGACTGACGTCATGTTTGTCAACTGATGAAATTACAGACCGAGACACAAATGACGACCGGGAAACGGGGATACAGGGAATATAAATTACGACCGGGAACCTCAAAGAGAAATTACAGACTGGGACACCGGGACACAGGGAATATAAATGACGACCGGGACACAGTGACACAACTACAAAGGGGATGACGGGGGTACAGGGAAGATATATAAATGACGACCGGGACACAGGGATTGTTCGAAGAGAAATTACAGACCGGGACACCGGGACACAAATGACGACCGGGACGCTGGGACACAGGGAATATAAATGACGACCGAGACACAGGGACTATAAATAACGACCGGGACAAAGGGACACATCGTTAAAATAATGAGGTATAGATCTGAATACGAATTGAAAATTTGTTTGTAGATCTATAAAATTTGCTAGTAGAAAATTTGCTAGTAAGATTTGCTAGTAGATATATAAAAGTACTAAAATTTGCTGGTAGACAGCAAATTCCAACAGCTAGTAGATATATATAAAAATAAGTTGTATGTGTGTCTGTCGATTAACGTCATGATTGTGTGTTGACTTACGTCATGTCTTGACGACTGACGAAATTACAGACCTCGACATCGGGACACAAATGACGACCGGGACACCGTGACATAGGGAATAAAAATGACGAAAGGGACACTCAAAGAGAAAGCGACAAACAATGGGACATGGAAGAATGTTGTATATTCTTAAGTTTTACGTAGTTAAATTGGACAGCGAAGAATGTTGTATATTCGCAAGTTTTATGTAGTTCAAAAAATATATATATTTATATCTATCTCAAATCACAGGTGGGACACAGGGACACAACTACAATGGCAGGTAACTAATATGGCGTGTAACGACTTACGCGCGCGGGGGGCTTGGGGACGCGATGCCCCCCCGAGCCCCCCCCCCCCCAACAGCTATATATCTATATATATAAAAATAAGTTGTCTGTGTGTCTGTCGAGTGACGTCAGGTGTGTCGACTGACGTCATTGTAAGGATTGAGCTGTATGCGTCATGAAATTGTGTGTCGACTGACGTCATGTTTGTCAACTGATGAAATTACAGACCGGGACACAAATGACGACCGGGACACGGGGATACAGGGAATTTAAATGACGACCGGGAACCTCAAAGAGAAATTACAGACTGGGACACCGGGATACAGGGAATATAAATGACGACCGGGACACAGTGACACAACTACAAAGGGGACGACGGGGGTATAGGGAAGATATATAAATGACGACCGGGACACAGGGATTGTTCGAAGAGAAATTACAGACCGGGACACCGGGACACAAATGACGACCGGGACGCTGGGACACAGGGACTATAAATAACGACCGGGACAAAGGGACACATCGTTAAAATAATGAGGTATAGATCTGAATACGAATTGAAAATTTGTTTGTAGATCTATAAAATTTGCTAGTAGAAAATTTGCTAGTAAGATTTGCTAGTAGATATATAAAAGTACTAAAATTTGCTGGTAGACAGCAAATTCCAACAGCTAGTAGATATATATAAAAATAAGTTGTATGTGTGTCTGTCGATTAACGTCATGATTGTGTGTTGACTTACGTCATGTCTTGACGACTGACGAAATTACAGACCTCGACATCGGGACACAAATGACGACCGGGACACCGGGACATAGGGAATAAAAATGACGAAAGGGACACTCAAAGAGAAAGCGACCAGGAGACAAGAAATGTTCGATTAGCAATCACCATCAACAAAGCACCGGAACACAAATGACAACCGGGACGAAAATGATGACCGGGACAACAGGACACAGGGAATATAAATGACGACCTCGACACTCAAAGAGAAAGTACAGACTGGGACACCGGGACACAAATGACGACCGGAATACTGGGAATATAAATGACGACCAGGACACAGGGACACAACTACAAGGGGGGTGCCGGGGGCACATGGGGATATATAAATGACGACGGGGACACAGGGAATGTCTGATTCGCAATCAGCATTAACAAAGTTAAAGGGCAATCATTAGAATAATCAGGTATAGATCTGAATACGGATTGCTTTTCCCATGGACGATTTTATGTTGCATGTTCAAGAGTCGGTAAACCTAACAATCTATTTATATGCACAAACAATGGGACATGGAAGAATGTTGTATATTCTTAAGTTTTACGTAGTTAAATTGGACAGCGAAGAATGTTGTATATTCGCAAGTTTTATGTAATTCAAAAAATATATATATTTATATCTATCTCAATTCACAGGTGGGACACAGGGACACAACTACAATGGCAGGTAACTAATATGGCGTGTAACGACTTACGCGCGCGGGGGGCTTGGGGGCGCGATCCCCCCCCCCCGAGCCCCCCCCCCAACAGCTATATATCTATATATATAAAAATAAGTTGTCTGTGTGTCTGTCGAGTGACGTCAGGTGTGTCGACTGACGTCATTGTAAGGATTGAGCTGTATGCGTCATGAAATTGTGTGTCGACTGACGTCATGTTTGTCAACTGATGAAATTACAGACCGGGACACAAATGACGACCGGGACACGGGGATACAGGGAATATAAATGACGACCGGGAACCTCAAAGAGAAATTAAAGACTGGGACACCGGGACACAGGGAATATAAATGACGACCGGGACACAGTGACACAACTACAAAGGGGACGACGGGGGTACTGGGAAGATATATAAATGACGACCGGGACACAGGGATTGTTCGAAGAGAAATTACAGACCGGGACACCGGGACACAAATGACGACCGGGACGCTAGGACACAGGGAATATAAATGACGACCGAGACACAGGGACTATAAATAACGACCGGGACAAAGGGACACATCGTTAAAATAATGAGGTATAGATCTGAATACGAATTGAAAATTTGTTTGTAGATCTATAAAACTTGCTAGTAGAAAATTTGCTAGTAAGATTTGCTAGTAGATATATAAAAGTACTAAAATTTGCTGGTAGACAGCAAATTCCAACAGCTAGTAGATATATATAAAAATAAGTTGTATGTGTGTCTGTCGATTAACGTCATGATTGTGTGTTGACTTACGTCATGTCTTGACGACTGACGAAATTACAGACCTCGACATCGGGACACAAATGACGACCGGGACACCGGGACATAGGGAATAAAAATGACGAAAGGGACACTCAAAGAGAAAGCGACCATGAGACAAGGAATGTTCGATTAGCAATCACCATAAAACAAAGCACCGGGACACAAATGACAACCGGGACGAAAATGATGACCGGGACACCGGGGCACAGGGAATATAAATGACGACCTCGACACTCAAAGAGAAAGTACAGACTGGGACACCGGGACACAAATGACGACCGGAATACTGGGAATATAAATGACGACCAGGACACAGGGACACAACTACAAGGGGGGTGCCGGGGGGCACAGGGGGATATATAAATGACGACGGGGACACAGGGAATGTTTGATTAGCAATCAGCATCAACAAAGTTAAAGGGCAATCATTAGAATAATCAGGTATAGATCTGAATACGGATTGCTTTTCCCATGGACAATTTTATGTTGCATGTTCAAGAGTCGGTAAACCTAACAATCTATTTATATGCACAAACAATGGGACATGGAAGAATGTTGTATATTCTTAAGTTTTACGTAGTTAAATTGGACAGCGAAGAATGTTGTATATTCGCAAGTTTTATGTAGTTCAAAATATATATATATTTATATCTATCTCAATTCACAGGTGGGACACAGGGATACAACTACAATGGCAGGTAACTAATATGGCGTGTAACGACTTACGCGCGCGGGGGGCTTGGGGGCGCGATGCCCCCCCGAGCCCCCCCCCCAACAGCTATATATCTATATATATAAAAATAAGTTGTCTGTGTGTCTGTCGAGTGACGTCAGGTGTGTCGACTGACGTTATTGTAAGGATTGAGCTGTATGCGTCATGAAATTGTGTGTCGACTGACGTCATGTTTGTCAACTGATGAAATTACAGACCGGGACACAAATGACGACCGGGACACGGGGATACAGGGAATATAAATGACGACCGGGAACCTCAAAGAGAAATTACAGACTGGGACACCGGGACACAGGGAATATAAATGACGACCGGGACACAGTGACACAACTACAAAAGGGACGACGGGGGTACAGGGAAGATATATAAATGACGACCGGGACACAGGGATTGTTCGAAGAGAAATTACAGACCGGGACACCGGGACACAAATGACGATCGGGACACTGGGACACAGGGAATATAAATGACGACCGGGACACAGTGACACAACTACAAAAGGGACGACGGGGGTACAGGGAAGATATATAAATGACGACCGGGACACAGGGATTGTTCGAAGAGAAATTACAGACCGGGACACCGGGACACAAATAACGACCGGGACAAAGGGACACATCGTTAAAATAATGAGGTATAGATCTGAATACGAATTGAAAATTTGTTTGTAGATCTATAAAATTTGCTAGTAGAAAATTTGCTAGTAAGATTTGCTAGTAGATATATAAAAGTACTAAAATTTGCTGGTAGACAGCAAATTCCAACAGCTAGTAGATATATATAAAAATAAGTTGTATGTGTGTCTGTCGATTAACGTCATGATTGTGTGTTGACTTACGTCATGTCTTGACGACTGACGAAATTAGAGACCTCGACATCGGGACACAAATGACGACCGGGACACCGGGACATAGGGAATAAAAATGACGAAAGGGACACTCAAAGAGAAAGCGACCAGGAGACAAGGAATGTTCGATTAGCAATCACTATCAACAAAGCACCGGGACACAAATGACAACCGGGACGAAAATGATGACCGGGACACCGGGACACAGGGAATATAAATGACGACCTCGACACTCAAAGAGAAAGTACAGACTGGACGTCATGTTTGTCAACTGATGAAATTACAGACCGGGACACAAATGACGACCGGGACACGGGGATACAGGGAATATAAATGACGACCGGGAACCTCAAAGAGAAATTACAGACTGGGACACCGGGACACAGGGAATATAAATGACGACCGGGACACAGTGACACAACAACAAAGGGGACGACGGGGGTACAGGGAAGATATATAAATGACGATCGGGACACAGGGATTGTTCGAAGAGAAATTACAGACCGGGACACCGGGACACAAATGACGACCGGGACGCTGGGACACAGGGAATATAAATGACGACCGAGACACAGGGACTATAAATAACGATCGGGACAAAGGGACACATCGTTAAAATAATGAGGTATAGATCTGAATACGAATTGAAAATTTGTTTGTAGATCTATAAAATTTGCTAGTAGAAACTTTGCTAGTAAGATTTGCTAGTAGATATATAAAAGTACTAAAATTTGCTGGTAGACAGCAAATTCCAACAGCTAGTAGATATATATAAAAATAAGTTGTATGTGTGTCTGTCGATTAACGTCATGATAGTGTGTTGACTTACGTCATCTCTTGACGACTGACGAAATTACAGACCTCGACATCGGGACACAAATGACGACCGGGACACCGGGACATAGGGAATAAAAATGACGAAAGGGACACTCAAAGAGAAAGCGACCAGGAGACAAGGAATGTTCGATTAGCAATCACCATCAACAAAGCACCGGGACACAAATGACAACCGGGACGAAAATGATGACCGGGACACCGGGACACAGGGAATATTAATGACGACCTCGACACTCAAAGAGAAAGTACAGACTGGGACACCGGGACACAAATGACGACCAGAATACTGGGAATATAAAAGACGACCAGGACACAGGGACACAACTACAAGGGGGGTGCGGGGGGGCACAGGGGGATATATAAATGACGACGGGGACACAGGGAATGTTTGATTAGCAATCAGCATCAACAAAGTTAAAGGGCAATCATTAGAATAATCAGGTATAGATCTGAATACGGATTGCTTTTCCCATGGACAATTTTATGTTGCATGTTCAAGAGTCGGTAAACCTAACAATCTATTTATATGCACAAACAAAGGGACATGGAAGAATGTTGTATATTCTTAAGTTTTACGTAGTTAAATTGGACAGCGAAGAATGTTGTATATTCGCAAGTTTTATGTAGTTCAAAAAATATATATATTTATATCTATCTCAATTCACAGGTGGGACACAGGGACACAACTACAATGGCAGGTAACTAATATGGCGTGTAACGACTTACGCGCACGGGGGGCTTGGGGGCACGATGCCCCCCCGAGCCCCCCCCCCCCCAACAGCTATATATCTATATATATAAAAATAAGTTGTCTGTGTGTCTGTCGAGTGACGTCAGGTGTGTCGACTGACGTCATTGTAAGGATTGAGCTGTATGCGTCATGAAATTGTGTGTCGACTGACGTCATGTTTGTCAACTGATGAAATTATAGACCGGGACACAAATGACGACCGGGACACGGGGATACAGGGAATATAAATGACGACCGGGAACCTCAAAGAGAAATTACAGACTGGGACACCGGGACACAGGGAATATAAATGACGACCGGGACACAGTGACACAACTACAAAGGGGACGACGGGGGTACAGGGAAGATATATAAATGACGACCGGGACACAGGGATTGTTCGAAAAGAAATTACAGACCGGGACACCGGGACACAAATGACGACCGGGACGCTGGGACACAGGGAATATAAATGACGACCGAGACACAGGGACTATAAATAACGACCGGGACAAAGGGACACATCGTTAAAATAATGAGGTATAGATCTGAATACGAATTGAAAATTTGTTTGTAGATCTATAAAATTTGCTAGTAGAAAATTTGCTAGTAAGATTTGCTAGTAGATATATAAAAGTACTAAAATTTGCTGGTAGACAGCAAATTCCAACAGCTAGTAGATATATATAAAAATAAGTTGTATGTGTGTCTGTCGATTAACGTCATGATTGTGTGTTGACTTACGTCATGTCTTGACGACTGACGAAATTACAGACCTCGACATCGGGACACAAATGACGACCGGGACACCGGGACATAGGGAATAAAAATGAC
>NC_088882.1:10367511-10472006 GCF_032884065.1 Artemia franciscana
AGTTCAAAAAATATATATATTTATATCTATCTCAAATCACAGGTGGGACACAGGGACACAACTACAATGGCAGGTAACTAATATGGCGTGTAACGACTTACGCGCGCGGGGGGCTTGGGGACGCGATGCCCCCCCGAGCCCCCCCCCCCCCAACAGCTATATATCTATATATATAAAAATAAGTTGTCTGTGTGTCTGTCGAGTGACGTCAGGTGTGTCGACTGACGTCATTGTAAGGATTGAGCTGTATGCGTCATGAAATTGTGTGTCGACTGACGTCATGTTTGTCAACTGATGAAATTACAGACCGGGACACAAATGACGACCGGGACACGGGGATACAGGGAATATAAATGACGCCCGGGAACCTCAAAGAGAAATTACAGACTGGGACACCGGGATACAGGGAATATAAATGACGACCGGGACACAGTGACACAACTACAAAGGGGACGACGGGGGTATAGGGAAGATATATAAATGACGACCGGGACACAGGGATTGTTCGAAGAGAAATTACAGACCGGGTTACCGGGACACAAATGACGACCGGGACGCTGGGACACAGGGACTATAAATAACGACCGGGACAAAGGGACACATCGTTAAAATAATGAGGTATAGATCTGAATACGAATTGAAAATTTGTTTGTAGATCTATAAAATTTGCTAGTAGAAAATTTGCTAGTAAGATTTGCTAGTAGATATATAAAAGTACTAAAATTTGCTGGTAGACAGCAAATTCCAACAGCTAGTAGATATATATAAAAATAAGTTGTATGTGTGTCTGTCGATTAACGTCATGATTGTGTGTTGACTTACGTCATGTCTTGACGACTGACGAAATTACAGACCTCGACATCGGGACACAAATGACGACCGGGACACCGGGACATAGGGAATAAAAATGACGAAAGGGACACTCAAAGAGAAAGCGACCAGGAGACAAGAAATGTTCGATTAGCAATCACCATCAACAAAGCACCGGAACACAAATGACAACCGGGACGAAAATGATGACCGGGACAACAGGACACAGGGAATATTAATGACGACCTCGACACTCAAAGAGAAAGTACAGACTGGGACACCGGGACACAAATGACGACCGGAATACTGGGAATATAAATGACGACCAGGACACAGGGACACAACTACAAGGGGGGTGCCGGGGGGCACATGGGGATATATAAATGACGACGGGGACACAGGGAATGTCTGATTCGCAATCAGCATTAACAAAGTTAAAGGGCAATCATTAGAATAATCAGGTATAGATCTGAATACGGATTGCTTTTCCCATGGACGATTTTATGTTGCATGTTCAAGAGTCGGTAAACCTAACAATCTATTTATATGCACAAACAATGGGACATGGAAGAATGTTGTATATTCTTAAGTTTTACGTAGTTAAATTGGACAGCGAAGAATGTTGTATATTCGCAAGTTTTATGTAATTCAAAAAATATATATATTTATATCTATCTCAATTCACAGGTGGGACACAGGGACACAACTACAATGGCAGGTAACTAATATGGCGTGTAACGACTTACGCGCGCGGGGGGCTTGGGGGCGCGATGCCCCCCCCCGAGCCCCCCCCCCAACAGCTATATATCTATATATATAAAAATAAGTTGTCTGTGTGTCTGTCGAGTGACGTCAGGTGTGTCGACTGACGTCATTGTAAGGATTGAGCTGTATGCGTCATGAAATTGTGTGTCGACTGACGTCATGTTTGTCAACTGATGAAATTACAGACCGGGACACAAATGACGACCGGGACACGGGGATACAGGGAATATAAATGACGACCGGGAACCTCAAAGAGAAATTAAAGACTGGGACACCGGGACACAGGGAATATAAATGACGACCGGGACACAGTGACACAACTACAAAGGGGACGACGGGGGTACTGGGAAGATATATAAATGACGACCGGGACACAGGGATTGTTCGAAGAGAAATTACAGACCGGGACACCGGGACACAAATGACGACCGGGACGCTAGGACACAGGGAATATAAATGACGACCGAGACACAGGGACTATAAATAACGACCGGGACAAAGGGACACATCGTTAAAATAATGAGGTATAGATCTGAATACGAATTGAAAATTTGTTTGTAGATCTATAAAACTTGCTAGTAGAAAATTTGCTAGTAAGATTTGCTAGTAGATATATAAAAGTACTAAAATTTGCTGGTAGACAGCAAATTCCAACAGCTAGTAGATATATATAAAAATAAGTTGTATGTGTGTCTGTCGATTAACGTCATGATTGTGTGTTGACTTACGTCATGTCTTGACGACTGACGAAATTACAGACCTCGACATCGGGACACAAATGACGACCGGGACACCGGGACATAGGGAATAAAAATGACGAAAGGGACACTCAAAGAGAAAGCGACCATGAGACAAGGAATGTTCGATTAGCAATCACCATAAAACAAAGCACCGGGACACAAATGACAACCGGGACGAAAATGATGACCGGGACACCGGGGCACAGGGAATATAAATGACGACCTCGACACTCAAAGAGAAAGTACAGACTGGGACACCGGGACACAAATGACGACCGGAATACTGGGAATATAAATGACGACCAGGACACAGGGACACAACTACAAGGGGGGTGCCGGGGGGCACAGGGGGATATATAAATGACGACGGGGACACAGGGAATGTTTGATTAGCAATCAGCATCAACAAAGTTAAAGGGCAATCATTAGAATAATCAGGTATAGATCTGAATACGGATTGCTTTTCCCATGGACAATTTTATGTTGCATGTTCAAGAGTCGGTAAACCTAACAATCTATTTATATGCACAAACAATGGGACATGGAAGAATGTTGTATATTCTTAAGTTTTACGTAGTTAAATTGGACAGCGAAGAATGTTGTATATTCGCAAGTTTTATGTAGTTCAAAATATATATATATTTATATCTATCTCAATTCACAGGTGGGACACAGGGATACAACTACAATGGCAGGTAACTAATATGGCGTGTAACGACTTACGCGCGCGGGGGGCTTGGGGGCGCGATGCCCCCCCGAGCCCCCCCCCCAACAGCTATATATCTATATATATAAAAATAAGTTGTCTGTGTGTCTGTCGAGTGACGTCAGGTGTGTCGACTGACGTTATTGTAAGGATTGAGCTGTATGCGTCACGAAATTGTGTGTCGACTGACGTCATGTTTGTCAACTGATGAAATTACAGACCGGGACACAAATGACGACCGGGACACGGGGATACAGGGAATATAAATGACGACCGGGAACCTCAAAGAGAAATTACAGACTGGGACACCGGGACACAGGGAATATAAATGACGACCGGGACACAGTGACACAACTACAAAAGGGACGACGGGGGTACAGGGAAGATATATAAATGACGACCGGGACACAGGGATTGTTCGAAGAGAAATTACAGACCGGGACACCGGGACACAAATGACGATCGGGACACTGGGACACAGGGAATATAAATGACGACCGGGACACAGTGACACAACTACAAAAGGGACGACGGGGGTACAGGGAAGATATATAAATGACGACCGGGACACAGGGATTGTTCGAAGAGAAATTACAGACCGGGACACCGGGACACAAATAACGACCGGGACAAAGGGACATATCGTTAAAATAATGAGGTATAGATCTGAATACGAATTGAAAATTTGTTTGTAGATCTATAAAATTTGCTAGTAGAAAATTTGCTAGTAAGATTTGCTAGTAGATATATAAAAGTACTAAAATTTGCTGGTAGACAGCAAATTCCAACAGCTAGTAGATATATATAAAAATAAGTTGTATGTGTGTCTGTCGATTAACGTCATGATTGTGTGTTGACTTACGTCATGTCTTGACGACTGACGAAATTAGAGACCTCGACATCGGGACACAAATGACGACCGGGACACCGGGACATAGGGAATAAAAATGACGAAAGGGACACTCAAAGAGAAAGCGACCAGGAGACAAGGAATGTTCGATTAGCAATCACTATCAACAAAGCACCGGGACACAAATGACAACCGGGACGAAAATGATGACCGGGACACCGGGACACAGGGAATATAAATGACGACCTCGACACTCAAAGAGAAAGTACAGACTGGACGTCATGTTTGTCAACTGATGAAATTACAGACCGGGACACAAATGACGACCGGGACACGGGGATACAGGGAATATAAATGACGACCGGGAACCTCAAAGAGAAATTACAGACTGGGACACCGGGACACAGGGAATATAAATGACGACCGGGACACAGTGACACAACAACAAAGGGGACGACGGGGGTACAGGGAAGATATATAAATGACGATCGGGACACAGGGATTGTTCGAAGAGAAATTACAGACCGGGACACCGGGACACAAATGACGACCGGGACGCTGGGACACAGGGAATATAAATGACGACCGAGACACAGGGACTATAAATAACGATCGGGACAAAGGGACACATCGTTAAAATAATGAGGTATAGATCTGAATACGAATTGAAAATTTGTTTGTAGATCTATAAAATTTGCTAGTAGAAACTTTGCTAGTAAGATTTGCTAGTAGATATATAAAAGTACTAAAATTTGCTGGTAGACAGCAAATTCCAACAGCTAGTAGATATATATAAAAATAAGTTGTATGTGTGTCTGTCGATTAACGTCATGATAGTGTGTTGACTTACGTCATCTCTTGACGACTGACGAAATTACAGACCTCGACATCGGGACACAAATGACGACCGGGACACCGGGACATAGGGAATAAAAATGACGAAAGGGACACTCAAAGAGAAAGCGACCAGGAGACAAGGAATGTTCGATTAGCAATCACCATCAACAAAGCACCGGGACACAAATGACAACCGGGACGAAAATGATGACCGGGACACCGGGACACAGGGAATATTAATGACGACCTCGACACTCAAAGAGAAAGTACAGACTGGGACACCGGGACACAAATGACGACCAGAATACTGGGAATATAAAAGACGACCAGGACACAGGGACACAACTACAAGGGGGGTGCGGGGGGGCACAGGGGGATATATAAATGACGACGGGGACACAGGGAATGTTTGATTAGCAATCAGCATCAACAAAGTTAAAGGGCAATCATTAGAATAATCAGGTATAGATCTGAATACGGATTGCTTTTCCCATGGACAATTTTATGTTGCATGTTCAAGAGTCGGTAAACCTAACAATCTATTTATATGCACAAACAAAGGGACATGGAAGAATGTTGTATATTCTTAAGTTTTACGTAGTTAAATTGGACAGCGAAGAATGTTGTATATTCGCAAGTTTTATGTAGTTCAAAAAATATATATATTTATATCTATCTCAATTCACAGGTGGGACACAGGGACACAACTACAATGGCAGGTAACTAATATGGCGTGTAACGACTTACGCGCACGGGGGGCTTGGGGGCACGATGCCCCCCCGAGCCCCCCCCCCCCCAACAGCTATATATCTATATATATAAAAATAAGTTGTCTGTGTGTCTGTCGAGTGACGTCAGGTGTGTCGACTGACGTCATTGTAAGGATTGAGCTGTATGCGTCATGAAATTGTGTGTCGACTGACGTCATGTTTGTCAACTGATGAAATTATAGACCGGGACACAAATGACGACCGGGACACGGGGATACAGGGAATATAAATGACGACCGGGAACCTCAAAGAGAAATTACAGACTGGGACACCGGGACACAGGGAATATAAATGACGACCGGGACACAGTGACACAACTACAAAGGGGACGACGGGGGTACAGGGAAGATATATAAATGACGACCGGGACACAGGGATTGTTCGAAAAGAAATTACAGACCGGGACACCGGGACACAAATGACGACCGGGACGCTGGGACACAGGGAATATAAATGACGACCGAGACACAGGGACTATAAATAACGACCGGGACAAAGGGACACATCGTTAAAATAATGAGGTATAGATCTGAATACGAATTGAAAATTTGTTTGTAGATCTATAAAATTTGCTAGTAGAAAATTTGCTAGTAAGATTTGCTAGTAGATATCTAAAAGTACTAAAATTTGCTGGTAGACAGCAAATTCCAACAGCTAGTAGATATATATAAAAATAAGTTGTATGTGTGTCTGTCGATTAACGTCATGATTGTGTGTTGACTTACGTCATGTCTTGACGACTGACGAAATTACAGACCTCGACATCGGGACACAAATGACGACCGGGACACCGGGACATAGGGAATAAAAATGACGAAAGGGACACTCAAAGAGAAAGCGACCAGGAGACAAGGAATGTTCGATTAGCAATCACCATCAACAAAGCACCGGGACACAAATGACAACCGGGACGAAAATGATGACCGGGACACCGGGACACAGGGAATATAAATGACGACCTCGAAACTCAAAGAGAAAGTACAGACTGGGACACCGGGACACAAATGACGACCGGAATACTGGGAATATAAATGACGACCAGGACACAGGGACACAACTACAAGGGGGGTGCCGGGGGGCACAGGGGGATATATAAATGACGACGGGGACACAGGGAATGTTTGATTAGCAATCAGCATCAACAAAGTTAAAGGGCAATCATTAGAATAATCAGGTATAGATCTGAATACGGATTGCTTTTCCCATGGACAATTTTATGTTGCATGTTCAAGAGTCGGTAAACCTAACAATCTATTTATATGCACAAACAATGGGACATGGAAGAATGTTGTATATTCTTAAGTTTTATGTAGTTAAATTGGACAGCGAAGAATGTTGTATATTCACAAGTTTTATGTAGTTCAAAAAATATATATATTTACATCTATCTCAATTCACAGGTGGGACACAGGGACACAACTACAATAGCAGGTAACTAATATGGCGTGTAACGACTTACGCGTGCGGGGGGCTTGGGGGCGCGATGCCCCCCGAGCCCCACCCCTCAACAGCTATATATCTATATATATAAAAATAAGTTGTCTGTGTGTCTGTCGAGTGACGTCAGGTGTGTCGACTGACGTCATTGTAAGGATTGAGCTGTATGCGTCATAAAATTGTGTGTCGACTGACGTCATGTTTGTCAACTGATGAAATTACAGACCGGGACACAAATGACGACCGGGACACGGGGATACAGGGAATATAAATGACGACCGGGAACCTCAAAGAGAAATTACAGACTGGGACACCGGGACACAGGGAATATAAATGACGACCGGGACACAGTGACACAACTACAAAGGGGACGACGGGGGTACAGGGAAGATATATAAATGACGACCGGGACACAGGGATTGTTCGAAGAGAAATTACAGACCGGGACACCAGGACACAAATGACGACCGGGACGCTGGGACACAGGGAATATAAATGACGACCGAGACACAGGGACTATAAATAACGACCGGGACAAAGGGACACATCGTTAAAATAATGAGGTATATATCTGAATACGAATTGAAAATTTGTTTGTAGATCTATAAAATTTGCTAGTAGAAAATTTGCTAGTAAGATTTGCTAGTAGATATATAAAAGTACTAAAATTTGCTGGTAGACAGCAAATTCCAACAGCTAGTAGATATATATAAAAACAAGTTGTATGTGTGTCTGTCGATTAACGTCATGATTGTGTGTTGACTTACGTCATGTCTTGACGACTGACGAAATTACAGACCTCGACATCGGGACACAAATGACGACCGGGACACCGGGACATAGGGAATAAAAATGACGAAAGGGACACTCAAAGAGAAAGCGACCAGGAGACAAGGAATGTTCGATTAGCAATCACCATCAACAAAGCACCGAGACACAAATGACAACCGGGACGAAAATGATGACCGGGACACCGGGACACAGGGAATATAAATGACGACCTCGACACTCAAAGAGAAAGTACAGACTGGGACACCGGGACACAAATGACGACCGGAATACTGGGAATATAAATGACGACCAGGACACAGGGACACAACTACAAGGGGGGTGCCGGGGGGCACAGGGGGATATATAAAAGACGACGGGGACACAGGGAATGTTTGATTAGCAATCAGTATCAACAAAGTTAAAGGGCAATCATTAGAAAAATCAGGTATAGATCTGAATACGGATTGCTTTTCCCATGGACAATTTTATGTTGCATGTTCAAGAGTCGGTAAACCTAACAATCTATTTATATGCACAAACAATGGGACATGGAAGAATGTTGTATATTCTTAAGTTTTACGTAGTTAAATTGGACAGCGAAGAATGTTGTATATTCGCAAGTTTTATGTAGTTCAAAAAATATATATATTTATATCTATCTCAATTCACAGGTGGGACACAGGGACACAACTACAATGGCAGGTAACTAATATGGCGTGTAACGACTTAGGCGCGCGGGGGGCTTGGGGGCGCGATGCCCCCCGAGCCCCCCCCCCAACAGCTATATATCTATATATATAAAAATAAGTTGTCTGTGTGTCTGTCGAGTGACGTCAGGTGTGTCGACTGACGTCATTGTAAGGATTGAGCTGTATGCGTCATGAAATTGTGTGTCGACTGACGTCATGTTTGTCAACTCATGAAATTACAGACCGGGACACAAATGACGACCGGGACACGGGGATACAGGGAATATAAATGACGACCGGGAACCTCAAAGAGAAATTACAGACTGGGACACCGGGACACAGGGAATATAAATGACGACCGGGACACAGTGACACAACTACAAAGGGGACGACGGGGGTACAGGGAAGATATATAAATGACGACCGGGACACAGGGATTGTTCGAAGAGAAATTACAGACCGGGACACCGGGACACAAATGACGACCGGGACGCTGGGACACAGGGAATATAAATGACGACCGAGACACAGGGACTATAAATAACGACCGGGACAAAGGGACACATCGTTAAAATAATGAGGTATAGATCTGAATACGAATTGAAAATTTGTTTGTAGATCTATAAAATTTGCTAGTAGAAAATTTGCTAGTAAGATTTGCTAGTAGATATATAAAAGTACTAAAATTTGCTGGTAGACAGCAAATTCCAACAGCTAGTAGATATATATAAAAATAAGTTGTATGTGTGTCTGTCGATTAACGTCATGATTGTGTGTTGACTTACGTCATGTCTTGACGACTGACGAAATTACAGACCTCGACATCGGGACACAAATGACGACCGGGACACCGGGACATAGGGAATAAAAATGACGAAAGGGACACTCAAAGAGAAAGCGACCAGGAGACAAGGAATGTTCGATTAGCAATCACCATCAACAAAGCACCGGGACACAAATGACAACCGGGACGAAAATGATGACCGGGACACCGGGACACAGGGAATATAAATGACGACCTCGACACTCAAAGAGAAAGTACAGACTGGGACACCGGGACACAAATGACGACCGGAATACTGGGAATATAAATGACGACCAGGACACAGGGACACAACTACAAGGGGGTGCCGGGGGGCACAGGGGGATATATAAATGACGACGGGGACACAGGGAATGTTTGATTAGCAATCAGCATCAACAAAGTTAAAGGGCAATCATTAGAATAATCAGGTATAGATCTGAATACGGATTGCTTTTCCCATGGACAATTTTATGTTGCATGTTCAAGAGTCGGTAAACCTAACACTCTATTTATATGCACAAACAATGGGACATGGAAGAATGTTGTATATTCTTAAGTTTTACGTAGTTAAATTGGACAGCGAAGAATGTTGTATATTCGCAAGTTTTATGTAGTTCAAAAAATATATATATTTATATCTATCTCAATTCACAGGTGGGACACAGGGACACAACTACAATGGCAGGTAACTAATATGGCGTGTAACGACTTACGCGCGCGGGGGGCTTGGGGGCGCGATGCCCCCCCGAGCCCCCCCCAACAGCTATATATCTATATATATAAAAATAAGCTGTCTGTGTGTCTGTCGAGTGACGTCAGGTGTGTCGACTGACGTCATTGTAAGGATTGAGCTGTATGCGCCATGAAATTGTGTGTCGACTGACGTCATGTTTGTCAACTGATGAAATTACAGACCGGGACACAAATGACGACCGGGACACGGGGATACAGGGAATATAAATGACGACCGGGAACCTCAAAGAGAAATTACAGACTGGGACACCGGGACACAGGGAATATAAATGACGACCGGGACACAGTGACACAACTACAAAGGGGACGACGGGGGTACAGGAAAGATATATAAATGACGACCGGGACACAGGGATTGTTCGAAGAGAAATTACAGACCGGGACACCGGGACACAAATGACGACCGGGACGCTGGGACACAGGGAATATAAATGACGACCGAGACACAGGGACTATAAATAACGACCGGGACAAAGGGACACATCGTTAAAATAATGAGGTATAGATCTGAATACGAATTGAAAATTTGTTTGTAGATCTATAAAATTTGCTAGTAGAAAATTTGCTAGTAAGATTTGCTAGTAGATATATAAAAGTACTAAAATTTGCTGGTGGACAGCAAATTCCAACAGCTAGTAGATATATATAAAAATAAGTTGTATGTGTGTCTGTCGATTAACGTCATGATTGTGTGTTGACTTACGTCATGTCTTGACGACTGACGAAATTACAGACCTCGACATCGGGACACAAATGACGACCGGGACACCGGGATATAGGGAATAAAAATGACGAAAGGGACACTCAAAGAGAAAGCGACCAGGAGACAAGGAATGTTCGATTAGCAATCACCATCAACAAAGCACCGGGACACAAATGACAACCGGGACGAAAATGATGACCGGGACACCGGGACACAGGGAATATAAATGACGACCTCGACACTCAAAGAGAAAGTACAGACTGGGACACCGGGACACAAATGACGACCGGAATACCGGGAATATAAATGACGACCAGGACACAGGGACACAACTACAAGGGGGGTGCCGGGGGGCACAGGGGGATATATAAATGACGACGGGGACACAGGGAATGTTTGATTAGCAATCAGCATCAACAAAGTTAAAGGGCAATCATTAGAATAATCAGGTATAGATCTGAATACGGATTGCTTTTCCCATGGACATTGTTATGTTGCATGTTCAAGAGTCGGTAAACCTAACAATCTATTTATATGCACAAACAATGGGACATGGAAGAATGTTGTATATTCTTAAGTTTTACGTAGTTAAATTGGACAGCGAAGAATGTTGTATATTCGCAAGTTTTATGTAGTTCAAAAAATATATATATTTATATCTATCTCAATTCACAGGTGGGACATAGGGACACAACTACAATGGCAGGTAACTAATATGGCGTGTAACGACTTACGCGCGCGGGGGGCTTGGGGGCGCGATGCCCCCCCGAGCCCCCCCCCCCCAACAGCTATATATCTATATATATAAAAATAAGTTGTCTGCGTGTCTGTCGAGTGACGTCAGGTGTGTCGACTGACGTCATTGTAAGGATTTAGCTGTATGCGTCATGAAATTGTGTGTCGACTGACGTCATGTTTGTCAACTGATGAAATTACAGACCGGAACACAAATGACGACCGGGACACGGGGATACAGGGAATATAAATGACGACCGGGAACCTCAAAGAGAAATTACAGACTGGGACACCGGGACACAGGGAATATAAATGACGACCGGGACACAGTGACACAACTACAAAGGGGACGACGGGGGTACAGGGAAGATATATAAATGACGACAGGGACACAGGGATTGTTCGAAGAGAAATTACAGACCGGGACACCGGGACACAAATGACGACCGGGCCGCTAGGATACAAGGAATATAAATGATGACCGAGACACAGGGACTATAAATAACGACCGGGACAAAGGGACACATCGTTAAAATAATGAGGTATAGATCTGAATACGAATTGAAAATTTTTTTGTAGATCTATAAAATTTGCTAGTAGAAAATTTGCTAGTAAGATTTGCTAGTAGATATATAAAAGTACTAAAATTTGCTGGTAGACAGCAAATTCCAACAGCTAGTAGATATATATAAAAATAAGTTGTATGTGTGTCTGTCGATTAACGTCATGATTGTGTGTTGACTTACGTCATGTCTTGACGACTGACGAAATTACAGACCTCGACATCGGGACACAAATGAAGACCGGGACACCGGGACATAGGGAAAAAAAATGACGAAAGGGACACTCAAAGAGAAAGCGACCAGGAGACAAGGAATATTCGATTAGCAATCACCATCAACAAAGCACCGGGACACAAATGACAACCGGGACGAAAATGATGACCGGGACACCGGGACACAGGGAATATAAATGACGACCTCGACACTCAAAGAGAAAGTACAGACTGGGACACCGGGACACAAATGACGACCGGAATACTGGGAATATAAATGACGACCAGGACACAGGGACACAACTACAAGGGGGGTGCCGGGGGGCACAGGGGGATATATAAATGACGACGGGGACACAGGGAATGTTTGATTAGCAATCAGCATCAACAAAGTTAAAGGGCAATCATTAGAATAATCAGGTATAGATCTGAATACGGATTGCTTTTCCCATGGACAATTTTATGTTGCATGTTCAAGAGTCGGTAAACCTAACAATCTATTTATATGCACAAACAATGGGACATGGAAGAATGTTGTATATTCTTAAGTTTTACGTAGTTAAATTGGACAGCGAAGAATGTTGTATATTCGCAAGTTTTATGTAGTTCAAAAAATATATATATTTATATCTATCTCAATTCACAGGTGGGACACAGGGACACAACTACAAGGGCAGGTAACTAATATGGCGTGTAACGACTTACGCGCGTGGGGGGCTTGGGGCGCGATGCCCCCTGAGCCCCCCCCCCCCCCCAACAGCTATATATCTATATATATAAAAATAAGTTGTCTGTGTGTCTGTCGAGTGACGTCAGGTGTGTCGACTGACTTCATTGTAAGGATTGAGCTGTATGCGTCATGAAATTGTTTGTCGACTGACGTCATGTTTGTCAACTGATGAAATTACAGACCGGGACACAAATGACGACCGGGACACGGGGATACAGGGAATATAAATGACGACCGGGAACCTCAAAGAGAAATTACAGACTGGGACACCGGGACACAGGGAATATAAATGACGACAGGGACACAGTGACACAACTACAAAGGGGACGACGGGGGTACAGGGAAGATATATAAATGACGACCGGGACACAGGGATTGTTCGAAGAGAAATTACAGACCGGGACACCGGGACACAAATGACGACCGGGAAGCTGGGACACAGGGAATATAAATGACGACCGAGACACAGGGACTATAAATAATGACCGGGACAAAGGGACACATCATTAAAATAATGAGGTATAGATCTGAATACGAATTGAAAATTTGTTTGTAGATCTATAAAATTTGCTAGTAGAAAATTTGCTAGTAAGATTTGCTAGTAGATATATAAAAGTACTAAAATTTGCTGGTAGACAGCAAATTCCAACAGCTAGTAGATATATATAAAAATAAGTTGTATGTGTGTCTGTCGGTTAACGTCATGTTTGTGTGTTGACTTACGTCATGTCTTGACGACTGATGAAATTACAGACCTCGACATCGGGACACAAATGACGACCGGGACACCGGGACATAGGGAATAAAAATGACGAAAGGGACACTCCCTTTCGAACCAGGTGAAAAACCAGAACCAGAAAGCGACCAGGAGACAAGGAGTGTTCGATTAGCAATCGCCATCAACAAAGCACCGGGACACAAATGACAACCGGGACACAGGAAATATAAATGAAGACCAGGACACTCAAAGAGAAATTAAAGACCGGGATACCGGAACACAAATGACGACCGGGACAAAAATGACGACCGGGAAACTGGGACACAGGGAATATAAATGACGACCGCAACACTCAAAGAGAAATTACAGACTAGGACACCGGGACACAAATGACGACCGGGACACAGGGAAACAACTACAATGGGGAAACCGGGGGCAGAGGGGGATATATAAATGAAGATGGGGACACAGGGAATGTTCTATTAGCAATCACAATCAACAAAGCACCGGGACACAAATGAGGACCGGGACACAGGGAATATAAATGACGACCGGGACACTCAAAGAGAAATTATAGACCGGGACACCGGAATACAAATGACGACCGGGACAAAAATAACAACCGGGACAGCGGGACACAGGGAGCAACGTCAAAACTATCGCCTAGCATTCAGGTACAGCCCAGTTGATGCTTAAAGCTTGACTAGATGTGTTGAAATCGGGAGTACGTCTAAAATTAGTCCCTATTGCATGGCCTTGAAATTTAATGGAGAAACAATGGTAATGGCTTGTGCCTCAGGAAAAGCTAAACTTCCACAACTGGCTGCACCACCAGAGTCGTTGAAGCCTTTATGACGTTATAGACTGGGACACTAGGACACAAATGACATCCGGGAACCAAGGAATATAAATGATGACCGGGACACTCAAAGAGAAATTACAAACTTGGACAACAGGACACAAATGACGACCGAGACGCAGGGAATAAAAATGATGACCAGGACACTCAAAGAAAATAACAGACCGAGACACTGTGACACAAATAAAGACCGGGACACAGGGAATATAAAGGACGACTGGGGCACAGGGACACAATTATAATAGGGACGCCGGAAGGGCACAGGAGGGATATATAAATTACGACTGGGACACAGGGAATTTTTGATTAGCAATCACCATCAAAAAAGCTCAAGGGCAATCATTAGAAAAATGTGGTATGGATCTGAATACGGATTGTTTTCCCTCGGACAATTATATGTTGCATGTTCAAGAGTCGATAAACCTGACAATCTTTTTATATGCACAGACAATGGGACAGCAAAGAATGTTGTATATTCGCAAGTATTAGGTAGTTAAAAACAAGTATATATATATATATATATATATATATATATATATATATATATATATATATATATATATATATATATATATATATATATATATATATATATATATATATATATATATATATATATATATATATATATATATCATGAAAAGAGAAATCACCAATGCAACAGCACAAAAAAAAACATGAAAGAGACAGAAGGAGAAAACAAAACTGTTTTCCTAAATTAGTGACTAATATAGACCAGCACTAGAAGGCGGCCTTAACCCTACTCATCCATACAATCACATAGGTCAAACAGCATAGCCATACACAATCAACCATAAAGAATAATCCATGGACAGGCAGTCATGTCGTCAATAAGTATAAGTCGTCATTTACCAAACAATAGAAACAATAAAGACAAATAATTCAGAGGCAACAACCCAAAACAAGGGTTAATCAGGAGAATACACTTTCCTATAGGGTTTCGCCACATTAAATTCTCTACCCAGCCAAGTATTGTGGCTACCACAGAATATCCATGGCATCCACTTTTTTCTTGTACGAGATTAAATAAAAATTTAAACTTATTATTAAGCAACATTAAAACTTAAAACAAACAGAAATTACTCCGTATATGAATGTGGCTTTTCCTCCTCAGCGCCTCGCTCTTTTCGCTAAAGTTTGACTCTTTCTCTTAACTCTATTTTTAAAACAGTAAGAAACATTAGCGTAAAGAGCCTGGCGTTGAGGAGGAAAAGCCCTTTTCATATAAGGAGTAATTTTTGTTTGTTTTAAGTTTTAATGTTGCTCCGGCGCTGTGGGCTTGGCAGACTTTACAGCTAGAAAGTGTCTAAAAGATTTGGTGGCCTTTAAAAAGGCCGTTTGGTAGGGGGACAGTTCAGGGGGACCATTAACCACCCAGGCCGTACAATGTACGACCTTGACGCTACAGAGCGTAGACTACATCCATTGCAGTTACTGTCTTTCTCTTTCCATGTTCTGTGTAGGTGACAGCGTCACGAATAACATATTCGAAAAAAAGTTTAAGAACACCTCTGGTTTCCTCGTAAATTAGGCCAGATATACGTTTTACACCACTGTGGCGAGCCAGTCTTCTGATAGCTGGCTTTGTGATACCATGGATAGTGTCACGAAGAACTTTGCGATGACGTTTTGCGCCATGTTTTCCAAGCCCCTTATCTCTTCCTGTCATATTAAATTCGGTGGAGTCGTCAACAGCTGTAAAGTTTTTGTCAAACTAAGAAATTTCCTTCAAAGCCCTCTCAATTTATACTATTAAAGTCTTTTCCGTCAAAATGTGACTCTGTCGCGCGACTGGTGCTCCGTATAAATATAGCCAATAGGTATTGATTCATTTCATTTATTCGTTCTTTTAAATAGAGGCAAACTATCAACATGGCTAGGCCAAACAAACTACAACAAAATCAACGGGCGGAAAGGCACCTAGAAAGCAGCTTGCGACCAAGGCAGCACGTAAGTCGGCTCCTGCTACCGAAAAACTTCGGTCTCCGTTGTGGTTCTTATGATTAGCTCCGTGCGAAAAGCTCTAATTTCAAAGTATTTTATATAAAGATTTTGATAATCCGACTGAAACTTTCAATTCTGAAGTAGCTACAATAACAGTAAAATTATTACTTGTTTCTTGTCCGAGATTAAATAAAAATTCTTGAGGTCTTGGTCTTTGCGACCAAGGCAGACTTAAGTCGGCTCCTGCTACCGGAGGGGTGAAAAAACCACACAGATACAGGCCCGGAACCTTAGCCCTGAGAGAAATTCGTCGCTATCAAAAGAGTACCGAACTCTTAATAAGGAAATTGCCCTTTCAGAGACTTGTGCGAGAGATTGCCCAGGATTTCAAAACTGACTTGAGGTTCCAGAGTTTGGCTGTGAAGGCCTTACAAGAAGCCAGCGAGGTGTATTTAGTTGGACTTTTTGAGGATAACAACTTGTGTACCATTCATGCCAAAAGGGAAAATTGATCTGACTAATTTGTCTGCGCCAAAAATTTGTGTGTTTGAAAGAGCTTTTTAGGGCTTAATATAAAGCTATTCAAAAATAAACAAAAACTGCTCTTGTATGGTAAACATTTAGCATATCTTCTTTCAGGGCGGATCTGGAGCAAAATCTTGGGGAGGGGGGAGTATGACAAGGGCACCAGTAAGAAAAATTGGGGGGGGAGATAATTTGAAGAGGACGCCAATAATTGACCAGATCGACAAATTTACTTATAAAAGAGTGAAAAACGGAAAATTTGTGGTCGTGTGTGAAGTCCTCCACCCTGGATATGCCAGTGTCTTCTTTGGACTTTGAAGTGTTAACGTTTAAAGCAACGCTTGATATCAGTTATATATAGGTTGGATCAACTGATTAAGTTTGTTTTTATTTTTTTTTTTATTTGATGCAGTACCTACTATTTAGGTAGGATATTTCCTCATATGTGTTATTAGATATACTTTATATGAAATTTTATTAATTCATGAAATCTCTATTACAAGTCAAGTTTATTAATATAATTACTGTCAAGAAACATCATTATTAATAATCTGCGAAATTTCTATATTTTGGAATCAACTCATGTTACAGTGGCGAAAAGGATAAAGACCTATTGTTTACGAAACCATATTTCTTTGTAACACATAAGGTACACTTCGCAAAACCCGTCAACTGTGTATAGTGTGCACTAGTTTGTGAACACAATTTTGAAAGTAGACAACTCCTGATAAGAAATTCCTTGTCAAGTTGGGGTCCCCAATAATTCCCAAAATATAATAGATTGGATCAACTGATTAAGTTTTTTTTTTATTTGATGTGGTTCCTGAACTTAGACTATTTTATGATTGCAAATGGTAAAGAATGTGATTAAAGGCTCTTTTCCTATTTCAAAAGTTCTAGTTTTCGAGGGTAATAGCTACGTATGTTGAAAAAATGAAGATATTAGACTATTTTATGATTGCAAATGGTAAAGAATGTGATTAAAGGCTCTTTTCCTAATTCAAAAGTATTAGTTTTCGAGGGTAATAGCTACGTTTGTTGAAAAATGAAGATATTAGACTATTTTATGATTCCAAATGGTAAAGAATGTGATTAAAGGCTCTTTTCCTATTTCAAAAGTATTAGTTTTCGAGGGTAATAGCTACGTATGTTGAAAAAATGAAGATATTAGACTATTTTATGATTGCAAATGGTAAAGAATGTGATTAAAGGCTCTTTTCCTGTTTCAAAAGTTTTAGTTTTTGAGGGTAATAGCTACGTATGTTGAAAAAATGAAGATATTAGACTATTTTATGATTGCAAATGGTAAAGAATGTGATTAAAGGCTCTTTTCCTATTTCAAAAGTTTTAGTTTTCGAGGGTAAGAGCTACGTATGTTGAAAAAATGAAGATATTAGACTATTTTATGATTAAAGAATGTGCTTAAAGGCTCTTTTCCTATGTCAAAAGTTTTAGTTTTCGAGGGTAATAGCTATGTCTATGGAAAAAATGAAGATATTAGACTATTTTATGATTGCAAATGGTAAAGAATGTGATTAAAGGCTCTTTTCCTATTTCAAAAGTTTTAGTTTTCGGGAGTAAGAGCTTTGTCTGTGGAAAAAATGAAGATATTAGACAATTTTATGATTGCACATGGTAAAGAACGTGATTAAAGGCTCTTTTCCTATTTCAAAAGTTTTAGTTTTCGAGGGTAATAGCTACGTATGTTGAAAAAATGAAGATATTAGACTATTTTATGATTGCAAATGGTAAAAAATGTGATTAAAGGCTCTTTTCCTATGTCAAAAGTTTTAGTTTTCGAGGGTAATAGCTATGTCTGTGGAAAAAATGAAGATATTAGACTATTTTATGATTGCAAATGGTAAAGAATTTGATTAAAGGCTCTTTTCCTATGTCAAAAGTTTTAGCTTTCGAGGGTAATAGCTACGTTTGTTGAAAAAATGAAGATATTAGACTATTTTATGATTAAAGAATGTGCTTAAAGGCTCTTTTCCTATGTCAAAAGTTTTAGTTTTCGAGGGTAATAGCTACGTATGTTGAAAAATGAAGATATTAGACTATTTTATGATTGCACATGGTAAAGAATGTGCTTAAAGGCTCTTTTCCTATGTCAAAAGTTTTAGTTTTCGAGGGTAATAGCTATGTCTATGGAAACAATGAAGATATTAGACTATTTTATGATTGCAAATGGTAAAGAATGTGATTAAAGGCTCTTTTCCTATTTCAAAAGTTTTAGTTTTCGAGGGTAATAGCTATGTCTATGGAAAAAATGAAGATATTAGACTATTTTATGATTGCAAATGGTAAAGATAATGATTAAAGGCTCTTTTCCTATTTCAAAAGTTTTAGTTTTCGGGAGTAAGAGCTTTGTCTGTGGAAAAAATGAAGATATTAGACAATTTTATGATTGCACATGGTAAAGAATGTGATTAAAGGCTCTTTTCCTATTTCAAAAGTTTTAGTTTTCGAGGGTAATAGCTATGTCTGTGGAAAAAATGAAGATATTAGACTATTTTATGATTGCAAATGGTAAAAAATGTGATTAAAGGCTCTTTTCCTATGTCAAAAGTTTTAGTTTTCGAGGGTAATAGCTATGTCTGTGGAAAAAATGAAGATATTAGACTATTTTATGATTGCAAATGGTAAAGAATGTGATTAAAGGCTCTTTTCCTATGTCAAAAGTTTTAGTTTTCGAGGGTAATAGCTACGTATGTTGAAAAAATGAAGATATTAGACTATTTTATGATTAAAGAATGTGCTTAAAGGCTCTTTTCCTATGTCAAAAGTTTTAGTTTTCGAGGGTAATAGCTACGTATGTTGAAAAAATGAAGATATTAGACTATTTTATGATTGCACATGGTAAAGAATGTTGTTAAAGGCTCTTTTCCTATGTCCAAAGTTTTAGTTTTCGACTGTAATAGCTATGTCTGTGGAAAAAATGAAGATATTAGACTATTTTATGATTGCAAATGGTAAAGAATGTGATTAAAAGCTCTTCTCATATTTCAAAAGTTTTAGTTTTCGGGGGTAAGAGCCTTGTCTGTGGAAAAAATGAAGATATTAGACAATTTTATGATTGCACATGGTAAAGAATGTGATTAAAGGCTCTTTTCCTATTTAAAAAGTTTTAGTTTTCGAGGGTAATAGCTACGTATGTTGAAAAAATGAAGATATTAGACTATTTTATGATTGCAAATGGTAAAGAATGTGATTAAAGGCTCTTTTCCTATGTCAAAAGTTTTAGTTTTCGAGGGTAATAGCTACGTATGTTGAAAAAATGAAGATTTTAGACTATTTTATGATTGCACATGGTAAACAATGTGATTAAAGGCTCTTTTCCTATGTCAAAAGTTTTAGTTTTCGAGGGTAATAGCTACGTTTGTTGAAAAAATGAAGATATTAGACTATTTTATGATTACAAATGGTAAAGTATGTGATTAAAGGCTCTTTTCCTATGTCAAAAGTTTTAGTTTTCGAGGGTAATAGCTACGTATGTTGAAAAAATGAAGATATTAGACTATTTTATGATTGCAAATGGTAAAGAATGTGATTAAAGGCTCTTTTCCTATTTCAAAAGTTTTAGTTTTCGAGGGTAATAGCTACGTATGTTGAAAAAATGAAGATATTAGACTATTTTATGATTTCAAATGGTAAAGAATGTGATTAAAGGCTCTTTTCCTATTTCAAAAGTTTTAGTTTTCGAGGGTAATAGCTACGTATGTTGAAAAAATGAAGATATTAGACTATTTTATGATTGCACATGGTAAAGAATGTCAATTACATGGTAAAGAATGGCAATTACAGGCACTTGTCTGTAATTGCTGGATAAAATTACGTTTTGACTCGATAGGACTCGATTTGACTTGAAATAGGAAAAGAGTGCAATAGTTCAAAAGTTTCAAAAGTAAGTTTGAAACTTTTTTTAAACATACGTAGCTATTACCCTCGAAAACTAAAACTTTTGAAATAGGAAAAGAGCCTTTAATCACATTCTTTACCATGTGCAATCATAAAATAGTCTAATATCTTCATTTTTTCAACATACGTAGCTATTACCCTCGAAAACTAAAATTACAATCATAAAATAGTCTAATATATTCATTTTTTTCCACAGACAAAGCTATTACCCTCGAAAACTAACACTTTTGAAATAGGAAAAGAGCCTTTAATCACATTCTTTACCATTTGCAATCATAAAATAGTCTAATATCTTCATTTTTTCAACATACGTAGCTATTACCCTCGAAAACTAAAACTTTTGAAAGTTTTAGTTTTCGGGAGTAAGAGCTTTGTCTGTGGAAAAAATGAAGATATTAGACAATTTTAAGATTGCACATGGTAAGGAATGTGATTAAAGGCTCTTTTCCTTTTTCAAAAGTTTTAGTTTTCGAGGGTAATAGCTACGTATGTTGAAAAAATGAAGATATTAGACTTTTTAATGATTGCAAATGGTAAAAAATGTGATTAAAGGCTCTTTTCCTATGTCAAAAGTTTTAGTTTTCGAGGGTAATAGCTATGTCTGTGGAAAAAATGAAGATATTAGACTATTTTATGATTGCAAATGGTAAAGAATGTGATTAAAAGCTCTTCTCCTATTTCAAAAGTTTTAGTTTTCGGGGGTAAGAGCCTTGTCTGTGGAAAAAATGAAGATATTAGACAATTTTATGATTGCACATGGTAAAGAATGTGATTAAAGGCTCTTTTCCTATTTAAAAAGTTTTAGTTTTCGAGGGTAATAGCTACGTATGTTGAAAAAATGAAGATATTAGACTATTTTATGATTGCAAATGGTAAAGAATGTGATTAAAGGCTCTTTTCCTATGTCAAAAGTTTTAGTTTTCGAGGGTAATAGCTACGTATGTTGAAAAAATGAAGATTTTAGACTATTTTATGATTGCACATGGTAAACAATGTGATTAAAGGCTCTTTTCCTATGTCAAAAGTTTTAGTTTTCGAGGGTAATAGCTAAGTATGTTGAAAAAATTAAGATATTAGAATATTTTATGATTGCACATGGTAAAGAATGTGATTAAAGGCTCTTTTACTATTTCAAAAGTTTTAGCTTTCGAGGGTAATAGCTACGTATGTTGAAAAAATGAAGATATTAGACTATTTTATGATTGCAAATGGTAAAGAATGTGATTAAAGGCTCTTTTCCTATTTCAAGTCAAATCGTGTCCTTTCGAGTCAAAACGTAATTTTATCCAGCAATTACAGGCAAGTGCCTGTAATTGCCATTCTTTACCACGTAATTGACATTCTTTACCATGTGCATATATATATATATATATATATATATATATATATATATATATATATATATATATATATATATATATATATATATATATATATATATATATATATATATATATACCATGTGATATATATATATATATATCTATATATATAAAAATAAGTTGTCTGTGGATCTGTGGATCTGTGGATCTGTGGATCAGGTGACGTCATGTTTCGGCTGACGTCATGAAATTAGTTGCCGTCATTTTGGCTTTGACGATGCTTAGTATATTGTAAAACACATTAATTTGGTTAATAATATACCATTTAAAACACCAAAATGAACATGCTGGAGTAGTCACTCGGTGAGAGAGGGTGTCAGAACAGAGAATGAAGGTCCCAGGTTCAAATCCTGGTTAGGCTAAAAAAGATAAAAACTAAAAACTAAAAAAAAAACTGAAAAAACTAAAAAACTAAAAAAACTAAAAACTAAAAAAAAAACTTAAAAAAAAGGGAAAAACTGAAAAATAGAAGAGAAAAAGAAAACTAATAAAATTAAGAATAAAAATAAAAAAAAAATAAAAAAGATAAAAACTAAAAAAAAAGTAAAAAGAAAAAACGAAAAAAAACTAAAAAAGCTAAAAAAAAAAGGTAAAAACCAATAAAAAACTAAAAAGAAAAAAACTAAAAAAAATTTTCATCTAAAAAACTAAAAAAAACTAAAAAAGGTAAAAACTAAAAGAACTAAAAAAGAAAAAAAAAACTAAAAAAGGAAGAAAACTTAAAAATAAAGGAGAAAAAGAAAACTAAAAAAATATAAATAAAAATAAAAAAACTAAAAAGATAAAAACTTCAAAAAAAAACTAAAAAGAAAAAAGAAAAAAACTACAAAACCTAAAAAAAGGTCAAAACCAATAAAAAAAACTAAAAGGGGAACACTGGGACACAAATGACGACCGGGATACTGGGAATATAAATGACGACCGGGACACAGGGAATGTTCAATTAGCAATCACCATCAACAAAGCTCAAGGGCAATCATTAGAATCATGAGGTATAGATCTGAATATGGATTGTTTTTCCCATGGACAATTATATGTTGCATGTTCAAGAGTCGGTAAACCTGACAATCTAAATAAATGACGACACTCAAAGAGAAAGCGACCGGGACAAAAGGAATGTTCGATTAGCAATCAACAAAGCACCGGGGCACAGGGAGTATAAATGACGACGACCGGGACACAGGGACATAACTACAAAGGGGACGCCGGGGTGCACAGGGGGATATATAAATGACGATGGCGACTCAGGGAATGGTCGATTAGCAATCACCATCAACAAAGCTCAAGGGCAATCATTAGAATCATGAGGTATAGATCTGAATACGGATTGTTTTCCCATGGACCATTATATGTTGCATGTTCAAGAGTCGGTAAACCTGAGAATCTATTTATATGCACAGACAATGGGACAGCAAAGAATGTTGTATATTCGCAAGTTTTACGTAGTTAAAAACATATATATATATATATATATATATATATATATATATATATATATATATATATATATATATATATATATATATATATATATATATATATATATATATATATATATATATATATATATATATATCTATCTATATTCGAAGGTGGGACATAGGGACACAACTACAATGGCGTGTAACTAATATGGCGCGTAACGACTTACGCGCACGGGGGGGCTTGGGGGGGGCGCGAAGCGCCCCCACCAACTAGGTGTTGGGGTGGCACCGAAGCGCCACCCCAACAGCTAGTATATATATATATATATATATATATATATATATATATATATATATATATATATATATATATATATATATATATACTTGTTTTTAACTACCTAATACTTGCGAATATACAACATTCTTTGCTGTCCCATTGTCTGTGCATATAAAAAGATTGTCAGGTTTACCAACTCTTGAACATGCAACATATAATTGTCCAAGGGAAAACAATCCGTATTCAGATCTATACCGCATTTTTCTAATGATTGCCCTTGAGCTTTTTTGATGGTGATTGCTAATCAAAAATTCCCTGTGTCCCAGTCGTAATTTATATATCCCTCCTGTGCCCTTCCGGCGTCCCTATTATAATTGTGTCCCTGTGCCCCAGTCGTCCTTTATATTCCCTGTGTCCCGGTCTTTATTTGTGTCACAGTGTCTCGGTCTGTAATTTTCTTTGAGTGTCCTGGTCGTCATTTTTATTCCCTGCGTCTCGGTCGTCATTTGTGTCCCGTTGTCCAAGTTTGTAATTTCTCTTTGAGTGTCCCGGTCATCATTTATATTCCTTGGTTCCCGGATGTCATTTGTGTCCTGGTGTCCCAGTCTATAACGTCATAAAGGCTTCAACGACTCTGGTGGTGCAGCCAGTTGTGGAAGTTTAACTTTTCCTGAGGCGCAAGCCATTACCATTTTTTCTCCATTAAATTTCAAGGCCATGCAATAGGGAGTAATTTTAGACGTACTTCCGATTTCAACACATCTAGTCAAGCTTTAATCATCAACTGGGCTGTGCCTGAATGCTAGGCGATAGTTTTGACGTTGCTCCCTGTGTCCCGCTGTCCCGGTTGTTATTTTTGTCCCGGTAGTCATTTTTATTCCGGTGTCCCGGTCTATAAATTCTCTTTGAGTGTCCCGGTCGTCATTTATATTCCCTGTGTCCCGGTCGTCATTTGTGTCCCGGTGCTTTGTTGATTGTGATTGCTAATAGAACATTCCCTGTGTCCCCGTCTTCATTTATATATCCCCCTCTGCCCCCCGGTGTCCCCATTGTAGTTGTTTCCCTGTGTCCCGGTCGTCATTTGTGTCCCGGTGTCCCAGTCTGTAATTTCTCTTTGAGTGATGCGGTCGTCATTTATATTCCCTGTGTCCCAGTTTCCCGGTCGTCATTTTTGTCCCGGTCGTCATTTGTGTTCCGCTTTCCCGGTCTTTAATTTCTCTTTGAGTGTCCTGGTCGTCATTTATATTTCCTGTGTCCCGGTTGTCATTTGTGTCCCGGTGCTTTGTTGATGGTGAATGCTAATCGAACATTCCTTGTCTCCTGGTCGCTTTCTCTTTGAGTGTCCCTTTCGTCATTTTTATTCCCTATGTCCCGGTGTCCCTGTCGTCATTTGTGTCCCGATGTCGAGGTCTGTAATTTCGTCAGTCGTCAAGACATGACGTAAGTCAACACACAAACATGACGTTAATCGAAAGACACACATACAACTTATTTTTATATATATCTACTAGCTGTTGGAATTTGCTGTCTACCAGCAAATTTTAGTACTTTTATATATCTACTAGCAAATCTTACTAGCAAATTTTCTACTAGCAAATTTTATAGATCTACAAACAAATTTTCAATTCGTTTTCAGATCTATACCTCATTATTTTAACGATGTGTCCCTTTGTCCCGGTCGTTATTTATAGTCCCTGTGTCTCGGTCGTCATTTATATTCCCTGTGTCCCAGCGTCCCGGTCGTCATTTGTGTCCCGGTGTCCCGGTCTGTAATTTCTCTTCGAACAATCCCTGTGTCCCGGTCGTCATTTATATATCTTCCCTGTACCCCCGTCGTCCCCTTTGTAGTTGTGTCACTGTGTCCCGGTCGTCATTTATATTCCCTGTGTCCCGGTGTCCCAGTCTGTAATTTCTCTTTGAGGTTCCCGGTCGTCATTTATATTCCCTGTATCCCCGTGTCCCGGTCGTCATTTGTGTCCCGGTCTGTAATTTCATCAGTTGACAAACATGACGTCAGTCGACAAACAATTTCATGACGCATACAGCTCAATCCTTACAATGACGTCAGTCGACACACCTGACGTCACTCGACAGACACACAGACAACTTATTTTTATATATATAGATATATAGCTGTTGGGGGGGGGGCTCGGGGGGGCATCGCGCCCCCAAGCCCCCCGCGCGCGTAAGTCGTTACACGCCATATTAGTTACCTGCCATTGTAGTTGTGTCCCTGTGTCCCACCTGTGAATTGAGATAGATATAAATATATATATTTTTTGAACTACATAAAACTTGCGAATATACAACATTCTTCGCTGTCCAATTTAACTACGTAAAACTTAAGAATATACAACATTCTTCCATGTCCCATTGTTTGTGCATATAAATAGATTGTTAGGTTTACCGACTCTTGAACATGCAACATAAAATTGTCCATGGGAAAAACAATCCGTATTCAGATCTATACCTGATTATTCTAATGATTGCCCTTTAGCTTTGTTGATGCTGATTGCTAATCAAACATTCCCTGTGTCCCCGTCGTCATTTATATATCCCCCTGTGCCCCCCGGCACCCCCTTGTAGTTGTGTCCCTGTGTCCTGGTCGTCATTTATATTCCCAGTATTCCGGTCGTCATTTGTGTCCCGGTGTCCCAGTCTGTACTTTCTCTTTGAATGTCGAGGTCGTCATTTATATTCCCTGTGTCCCGGTGTCCCGGTCATCATTTTCGTCCCGGTTTTCATTTGTGTCCCGATATCCCGGTCTTTAATTTCGTCAGTCGACAAACATGACGTCAGTCGACACCCAAACATGACGTCACTCGAAGGACACAAAGACAACTTATTTTTATATATATCTATACTAGCTGTTGGGGTGGCGCTTCGTGCCACTCCAACTTCTAGTTGGTGGGGGTGATTCGCGCCCCCTAAGCCCTCCCGCGCGCGTAAGTGGTAACGCGCCATTGTAGTTGTGTCCCTGTGTGCCACCTGTGAATATAAAAATATATATATATATATATATATATATATATATATATATATATATGTATATATATATATATATATATATATATATATATATATATATATATATATCTTTACCATGTGGCTAATTTTTAAAAAAATCCGCTCAATTAGAAACACAATTCAAAATAAATGGCACTGCGACAACGTTTCTCGAACCTCCGAAATTAGTTGAAAATTTCTTTAAGTATTTCTAGATAATTCTTTTGATATTTATTTAAAAGTTCGCTATAATGAAACTAAATTTTTTAAATTGCCAAGTTAATTTATTTACAGAAAAAACCTCTTGATATCAATATTTGGCTTAAGAATTTTACATCTATCTTTAAAATCAATATAATTACTACAAATACTTGCATAACGATGTAACTGTGAGAAAAACGCTGAATATGTGATATTTGAGTGTATATTACTTTCAGGGAATGGGAAACTAATCACTTCAAAATCAAAATCATCCGTTTTATTATACATTTTAAAACTTAATTTATTATTATCACAAATATTAATATTTAAATCTAAGAAATGATCTTCATGACCAGCGCCATGACTAGGCTCAAGAATAAGCTCTGATGGATATATATTTTTAGAAATATCAATGAAATCTTTATTAAGACCAAAATATCATCCAAATATCTTTTATTATTTGACAAAGCATGTTTTAAATTAATTGGATTATTCTTATCCACCATATATTTATATTCTAGTTGACTTAAATACAAGTCAGCTAAAAATGGGCTGGCATTCCCCCCCCCATGGGAATTCCCACAATTTGCTTGTACATATATATATATATATATATATATATATATATATATATATATATATATATATATATATATATATATATATATATATATATATATATATATATATATATATATATATTCACAGGTGGAACACAGGGACACAACTACAATGGCGCGTAACCACTTACGCGCGCAGGAGGGCTTAAGGGGCGCGAATCACCCCCACCACCTAGGTGTTGGAGTGGCACGAAGCGCCACCCCAACAGCTAGTATAGATATATATGAAAATAAGTTGTCTTTGTATCCGTCGAGTGACGTCATGTTTGTGTGTCGACTGACGTCATGTTTGTCGACTGACGAAATTAAAGACCGAGACATCGGGACACAAATGACAATCGGGATGAAAATGATGACTGGGACACCGGGACACAGGGAATATAAATGACGACCTCGACACTCAAAGAGAAAGTACAGACTGGGACACCGGGACACAAATGACGACCGGAATACTGGGAATATAAATGACGACCAGGACACAGGGACACAACTACAAGGGGGTGCCGGGGGGCACAGGGGGATATATAAATGACGACGGGGACACAGGGAATGTTTGATTAGCAATCAGCATCAACAAAACTAAAGGGCAATCATTAGAATAATCAGGTATAGATCTGAATACGGATTGTTTTTCCAATGGACAATTTTATGTTGCATGTTCAAGAGTCGGTAAACCTAACAATCTATTTATATGCACAAACAATGGGACATAGAAAAATGTCGTATATTCGTAAGTTTTACGTAGTTAAATTGGACAGCGAAGAATGTTGTATATTCGCAAGTTTTATGTAGTTAAAAAAATATATATATTTATATCTATCTCAATTCAGAGGTGGGACACAGGGACACAACTACAATGGCAGGTAACTAATATGGCGTGTAACGACTTACGCGCGCGGGGGGCCTGGGGGGCGCGAACCCCCCCCCCCCCCGAGACCCCCCAACAGCTATATATCTATATATATATATAAATAATTTGTCTGTGTGTCTGTCGAGTGACGTCAGGTTTGTCGACTGACGTCATTGTAAGGATTGAGCTGTATGCGTCATGAAATTGTTTGTCGACTGACGTCATGTTTGTCAATTGATGAAATTACAGACCGAGACACAAATGACGACCGGGACACCGGGATGAAGGGAATATAAATGACGACCGGGAACCTCAAAGAGAAATTACAGACTGGGACACCGGGACACAGGGAATATAAATGACGACCGGGACACAGTGACACAACTACAAAGGGGAGGACGGGGGCACAGGGAAGATATATAAATGACGACCGGGACACAGGGATTGTTCGAAGAGAAATTACAGACCGGGACACCGGGACACAAATGACGACCATAAAATAGTCTAATGCAATCATAAAAATAGTCTAATATCTTCATTTTTTCAACATACGTAGCTATTACCCTCGAAAACTAAAACTTTTGACATAGGAAAAGAGCCTTTAATCACATTCTTTACCTTTTGCAATCATAAAATTGTCTAATATCTTCATTTTTTCAACATACGTAGCTATTACCCTCGAAAACTAAAACTTTTGAAATAGGATAAGAGCCTTTAATCACATTCTTTACCATTTGCAATCATAAAATAGTCTAATATCTTCATTTTTTCAACATACGTAGCTATTACCCTCGAAAACTAAAACTTTTGAAATAGGAAAAGAGCCTTAAATCACATTCTTTACCATGTGCAATCATAAAATTGTCTAATATCTTCATTTTTTCCACAGACAAAGCTATTACCCTCGAAAACTAAAACTTTTGAAATAGGAAAAGAGCCTTTAATCCCATTCTTTACCATGTGCAATCCTAAAATAGTCTAATATTTTCATTTTTTCAACATACGTAGCTATTACCCTCGAAAACTAAAACTTTTGACATAGGAAAAGAGCTTTTATCACATTCTTTACCATTTGCAATCATAAAATAGTCTAATATCTTCATTTTTTCAACATACGTAGCTATTACCATCGAAAACTAAAACTTTTGAAAGAGGAAAAGAGCCTTTAATCACATTCTTTACCATTTGCAATCATAAAATAGTCTAATATCTTCATTTTTTCAACATACGTAGCTATTACCCTCGAAAACTAAAACTTTTGAAATAGGAAAAGAGCCTTTAATCACATTCTTTACCATGTGCAATCATAAAATAGTCAATTATCTTCATTTTTTCCACAGACCTAGCTATTACCCTCGAAAACTAAAACTTTTGAAATAGGAAAAGAGCCTTTAATCACACTCTTTACCATTTGCAATCATAAAATAGTCGAATATCTTCATTTTTTCCACAGACAAAGCTATTACCCTCGAAAACTAAAACTTTTGACATAGGAAAAGAGCTTTTAATCACATTCTTTACCATTTGCAATCATAAAATAGTCTAATATCTTCATTTTTTCAACATACGTAGCTATTACCCTCGAAAACTAAAACTTTTGGAATAGGAAAAGAGCCTTTAATCACATTCTTTACCATTTGCAATCTTAAAATAGTCTAATATCTTCATTTTTTCAAAATAAGTAGCTATTACCCTCGAAAACTAAAACTTTTGAAATAAGAAAAGAGCCTTTAATCACATCTTTACCATTTGCAATCATAAAATTGTCTAACATCTTCATTTTTTCAACATACGTAGCTATTACCCTCGAAAACTAAAACTTTTGAAATAGGAAAAGAGCCTTTAATCACATTCTTTACCATGTGCAATCCTAAAATAGTCTAATATCTTCATTTTTTCCACAGACCTAGCTATTACCCTCGAAAACAAAAACTTTTGAAATAGGAAAAGAGCCTTTAATCACATTCTTTACGATTTGCAATCATAAAATAGTCTAATATCTTCATTTTTTCAACATACGTAGCTATTACCCTCGAAAACTAAAACTTTTGAAAGAAGAAAAGAACCTTTAATCACATTCTTTACTATTTACAATCATAAAATAGTCTAATATATTCATTTTTTCCACAGACAAAGCTATTACCTTCGAAAACTAAAACTTTTGAAATAGGAAAAGAGCCTTTAATCACATTCTTTACCATTTGCAATCATAAAATAGTCTAATATCTTCATTTTTTAAACATACGTAGCTATTACCCTCGAAAACTAAAACTTTTGAAATAGTAAAAGAGCCTTTAATCACATTCTTTACCGTTTGCAATCATAAAATAGTCTAATATCTTCATTTTTTCCACAGACGAAGCTATTACCCTCGAAAACTAAAACTTTTGAAATAGGAAAAGAGCCTTTGAAAGAGCCTTGTTGAAAAAATGAAGATATTAGACTATTTTATGATTGCAAATGGTAAAGAATGTGATTAAAGGCTCTTTTCCTATTTCAAAAGTTTTAGTTTTCGAGGGTAATTGCTACGTATGTTGAAAAAATGAAGATATTAGACTATTTTATGATTGCAAATGGTAAAGACTGTGATTAAAGGCTCTTTTCCTATTTCAAAAGTTTTAGTTTTCGAGGGTAATAGCTTTGTCTGTGGAAAAAATGAATATATTAGACTATTTTATGATTGTAATTTTAGTTTTCGAGGGTAATAGCTACGTATGTTGAAAAAATGAAGATATTAGACTATTTTATGATTGCACATGGTAAAGAATGTGATTAAAGGCTCTTTTCCTATTTCAAAAGTTTAATTTTCTGCGGTAAGAGCTAAGTATGTTGAAAAAATGAAGATATTAGACTATTTTATGATTGCAAATGGTAAAGAATGTGATTAAAGGCTCTTTTCCTATTTTAAAAGTTTTAGTTTTCGAGGGTAAGAGCTTTGTCTATGGAAAAAATGAAGATATTAGACAATTTTATGATTGCACGTGGTAAAGAATGTGATTAAAGGCTCTTTTCCTATTTCAAAAGTTTTAGTTTTCGAGGGTAATAGCTACCTATGTTGAAAAAATGAAGATGTTAGACTATTTTATGATTGCAAATGGTAAAGAATGTGATTAAAGGCTCTTTTCCTATTTCAAAAGTTATAGTTTTCGAGGGTAATAGCTTTGTCTGTGGAAAAAATGAAGATATTAGACAATTTTATGATTGCACATGGTAAAGAATGTGATTAAAGGCTCTTTTCCTATTTCAAAAGTTTTAGTTTTCGAGGGTAATAGCTACGTATTTTGAAAAAATGAAGATATTAGACTATTTTATGATTGCAAATGGTAAAGAATGTGATTAAAGGCTCTTTTCCTATTTCAAAAGTTTTAGTTTTCGAGGGTAATAGCTACGTATGTTGAAAAAATGAAGATATTAGACAATTTTATGATTGCAAATGGTAAAGAATGTGATTAAAGGCTCTTTTCCTATTTCAAAAGTTTTAGTTTTCGAGGGTAATAGCTATGTCTGTAGAAAAAATGAAGGTTTTAGACTATTTTATGATTGCACATGGTAAAGAATGTGATTAAAGGCTCTTTTCCTATGTCAAAAGTTTTAGTTTTCGAGGGTAATAGCTAAGTATGTTGAAAAAATTAAGATATTAGACTATTTTATGATTGCACATGGTAAAGAATGTGATTAAAGGCTCTTTTCCTATTTCAAAAGTTTTAGTTTTTGAGGGTAATAGCTACGTATGTTGAAAAAATGAAGATATTAGACTATTTTATGATTGCAAATGGTAAAGAATATGATTAAAGGCTCTTTTCGTATTTCAAGTCAAATCGAGTCTATCGAGTCAAAACGTAATTTTATCCAGCAATTACAGGCAAGTGCCTGTAATTGCCATTCTTTACCATGTAGTTGACATTCTTTACCATGTGCAATCAAAAAATAGTCTAATATCTTCATTTTTTCAACATACGTAGCTATTACCCTCGAAAACTAAAACTTTTGAAATAGGAAAAGAGCCTTTAATCACATTCTTTACCATTTGCAATCATAAAATAGTCTAATATCTTCATTTTTTCAACATACGTAGCTATTGCCCTCGAAAACTAAAACTTTTGAAATAGGAAAAGAGCCTTTAATCACATTCTTTACCATTTGCAATCATAAAATAGTCTAATATCTTCATTTTTTCAACATACGTAGCTATTACCCTCGAAAACTAAAACTTTTGACATAGGAAAAGAGCCTTTAATCACATACTTTACCATTTGTAATCATAAAATAGTCTAATATCTTCATTTTTTCAACAAACGTAGCTATTACCCTCGAAAACTAAAACTTTTGACATAGGAAAAGAGCCTTTAATCACATTCTTTAGCATTTGCAATCATAAAATAGTCTAATATCTTCATTTTTTCAACATACGTAGCTATTACCCTCGAAAACTAAAACTTTTGACATATGAAAAGAGCCTTTAATCACATTCTTTACCATTTGCAATCATAAAATAGTCTAATATCTTCATTTTTTCAACATACGTAGCTATTACCCTCGAAAACTAAAACTTTTGAAATAGGAAAAGAGCCTTTAATCACATTCTTTACCATGTGCAATCATAAAATTGTCTAATATCTTCATTTTTTCCACAGACAAGGCTCTTACCCCCGAAAACTAAAACTTTTGAAATAGAAAAAGAGCTTTTAATCACATTCTTTACCATTTGCAATCATAAAATAGTCTAATATCTTCATTTTTTTAACAGACATAGCTATTACACTCGAAAACTAAAACTTTTGACATAGGAAAAGAGCCTTTAAGCACATTCTTTACCATGTGCAATCATAAAATAGTCTAATATCTTCATTTTTTCAACATACGTAGCTATTACCCTCGAAAACTAAAACTTTTGACATAGGAAAAGAGCCTTTAAGCACATTCTTTAATCATAAAATAGTCTAATATCTTCATTTTTTCAACATACGTAGCTATTACCCTCGAAAACTAAAACTTTTGACATAGGAAAAGAGCCTTTATTCACATTCTTTACCATTTGCAATCATAAAATAGTCTAATATCTTTATTTTTTCCACAGACATAGCTATTACCCTCGAAAACTAAAACTTTTGACATAGGAAAAGAGCCTTTAATCACATTTTTTACCATTTGCAATCATAAAATAGTCTAATATCTTCATTTTTTCAACATACGTAGCTATTACCCTCGAAAACTAAAACTTTTGAAATAGGAAAAGAGCCTTTAATCACATTCTTTACCATGTGCAATAATAAAATTGTCTAATATCTTCATTTTTTCCACAGACATAACTATTACCCTCGAAAACTAAAACTTTTGAAATAGGAAAAGAGCCTTTAATCACATTCTTTACCATTTGCAATCATAAAATAGTCTAATATCTTCATTTTTCCATAGACATAGCTATTACCCTCGAAAACTAAAACTTTTGACATAGGAAAAGAGCCTTTAAGCACATTCTTTACCATGTGCAATCATAAAATAGTCTAATATCTTCATTTTTTCAACATACGTAGCTATTACCCTCGAAAACTAAAACTTTTGACATAGGAAAAGAGCCTTTAAGCACATTCTTTAATCATAAAATAGTCTAATATCTTCATTTTTTCAACATACGTAGCTATTACCCTCGAAAACTAAAACTTTTGACATAGGAAAAGAGCCTTTAATCACATTTTTTACCATTTGCAATCATAAAATAGTCTAATATCTTCATTTTTTCAACATACGTAGCTATTACCCTCGAAAACTAAAACTTTTGAAATAGGAAAAGAGCCTTTAATCACATTCTTTACCATGTGCAATAATAAAATTGTCTAATATCTTCATTTTTTCCACAGACAAAGGTCTTACTCCCGAAAACTAAAACTTTTGAAATAGGAAAAGAGCCTTTAATCATATTCTTTACCATTTGCAATCATAAAATAGTCTAATATCTTCATTTTTTCCATAGACATAACTATTACCCTCGAAAACTAAAACTTTTGAAATAGGAAAAGAGCCTTTAATCACATTCTTTACCATTTGCAATCATAAAATAGTCTAATATCTTCATTTTTCCATAGACATAGCTATTACCCTCGAAAACTAAAACTTTTGACATAGGAAAAGAGCCTTTAAGCACATTCTTTACCATGTGCAATCATAAAATAGTCTAATATCTTCATTTTTTCAACATACGTAGCTATTACCCTCGAAAACTAAAACTTTTGACATAGGAAAAGAGCCTTTAATCACATTTTTTACCATTTGCAATCATAAAATAGTCTAATATCTTCATTTTTTCAACATACGTAGCTATTACCCTCGAAAACTAAAACTTTTGAAATAGGAAAAGAGCCTTTAATCACATTCTTTACCATGTGCAATAATAAAATTGTCTAATATCTTCATTTTTTCCACAGACAAAGGTCTTACTCCCGAAAACTAAAACTTTTGAAATAGGAAAAGAGCCTTTAATCATATTCTTTACCATTTGCAATCATAAAATAGTCTAATATCTTCATTTTTTCCATAGACATAACTATTACCCTCGAAAACTAAAACTTTTGAAATAGGAAAAGAGCCTTTAATCACATTCTTTACCATTTGCAATCATAAAATAGTCTAATATCTTCATTTTTCCATAGACATAGCTATTACCCTCGAAAACTAAAACTTTTGACATAGGAAAAGAGCCTTTAAGCACATTCTTTACCATGTGCAATCATAAAATAGTCTAATATCTTCATTTTTTCAACATACGTAGCTATTACCCTCGAAAACTAAAACTTTTGACATAGGAAAAGAGCCTTTAAGAACATTCTTTAATCATAAAATAGTCTAATATCTTCATTTTTTCAACATACGTAGCTATTACCCTCGAAAACTAAAACTTTTGACATAGGAAAAGAGCCTTTAATCACATTTTTTACCATTTGCAATCATAAAATAGTCTAATATCTTCATTTTTTCAACATACGTAGCTATTACCCTCGAAAACTAAAACTTTTGAAATAGGAAAAGAGCCTTTAATCACATTCTTTACCATGTGCAATCATAAAATTGTCTAATATCTTCATTTTTTCCACAGACAAAGCTCTTACTCCCGAAAACTAAAACTTTTGAAATAGGAAAAGAGCCTTTAATCACATTCTTTACCATTTGCAATCATAAAATAGTCTAATATCTTCATTTTTTCCATAGACATAGCTATTACCCTGTAAAACTAAAACTTTTGACATAGGAAAAGAGCCTTTAAGCCCATTCTTTACCATGTGCAATCATAAAATAGTCTAATATCTTCATTTTTTCCACAGACTTAGCTATTACCCTCGAAAACTAAAACTTTTGACATAGGAAAAGAGCCTTTAAGCACATTCTTTAATCATAAAATAGTCTAATATCTTCATTTTTTCAACATACGTAGCTCTTACCCTCGAAAACTAAAACTTTTGAAGTAGGAAAAGAGCCTTTAATCACATTCTTTACCATTTGCAATCATAAAATAGTCGAATATCTTCATTTTTTCAACATACGTAGCTATTACCCTCGAAAACTAAAACTTTTGAAACAGGAAAAGAGCCTTTAATCACATTCTTTACCATTTGCAATCATAAAATAGTCTAATATCTTCATTTTTTCAACATACGTAGCTATTACCCTCGAAAACTAAAACTTTTGAAATAGGAAAAGAGCCTTTAATCACATTCTTTACCATTTGGAATCATAAAATAGTCTAATATCTTCTTTTTGAACAAACGTAGCTATTACCCTCGAAAACTAATACTTTTGAATTAGGAAAAGAGCCTTTAATCACATTCTTTACCATGTGCAATCATAAAATAGTCTAATATCTTCATTTTTTCAACATACGTAGCTATTACCCTCGAAAACTAAAACTTTTGACATAGGAAAAGAGCCTTTAATCACATTCTTTACCATTTGCAATAATAAAATAGTCTAATATCAGGAACCACATCAAATAAAAAAAAAACTTAATCAGTTGATCCAATCTATTGTATTTTGGGAATTATTGGGGACCCCAACTTGACAAGGAATTTTTTATCAGGAGTTGTCTAATTTCAAAATTGTGTTCACAAACTAGTGCACACTATACACAGTTGACGGGTTTTGCGAAGTGTACCTTATGTGTTACAAAGAAATATGGTGTCGTAAACAAAAGGTCTTTATCCTTTTCGCCACTGTAACATGAGTTGATTCCAAAATATAGAAATTTCGCAGATTATTAATAATGATGTTTCTTGACAGTAATTATAGTAATAAACTTGACTTGTAATAGAGATTTCATGAATTAATAAAATTTCATATAAAGTATATCTAATAACACATATGAGGAAATATCCTACCTAAATAGTAGGTACTGCATCAAATAAAAAAAAAAAAAAAAAAAACTTAATCAGTTGATCCAACCTATATATAACTGATATCAAGCGTTGCTTTAAACGTTAACACTTCAAAGTCCAAAGAAGACACTGGCATATCCAGGGTGGAGGACTTCACATCCGACCACAAATTTTCCGTTTTTCACTCTTTTATAAGTAAATTTGTCGATCTGGTCAATTATTGGCGTCCTCTTCAAATTATCCCCCCCCCCAATTTTGCTTACTGGTGCCCTTGTCATACTCCCCCCTCCCCAAGATTTTGCTCCAGATCCGCCCTGAAAGAAGATATGCTAAATGTTTACCATACAAGAGCAGTTTTTGTTTATTTTTGAATAGCTTTATATTAAGCCCTAAAAAGCTCTTTCAAACACACAAATTTTTGGCGCAGACAAATTAGTCAGATCAATTTTCCCTTTTGGCATGAATGGTACACAAGTTGTTATCCTCAAAAAGTCCAACTAAATACACCTCGCTGGCTTCTTGTAAGGCCTTCACAGCCAAACTCTGGAACCTCAAGTCAGTTTTGAAATCCTGGGCAATCTCTCGCACAAGTCTCTGAAAGGGCAATTTCATTATTAAGAGTTCGGTACTCTTTTGATAGCGACGAATTTCTCTCAGGGCTAAGGTTCCGGGCCTGTATCTGTGTGGTATTTTCACCCCTCCGGTAGCAGGAGCCGACTTAAGTGCTGCCTTGGTCGCAAAGACCAAGACCTCAAGAATTTTTATTTAATCTCGGACAAGAAACAAGTAATAATTTTACTGTTATTGTAGCTACTTCAGAATTGAAAGTTTCAGTCGGATTATCAAAATCTTTATATAAAATACTTTGAAATTAGAGCTTTTCGCACGGAGCTAATCATAAGAACCACAACGGAGACCGAAGTTTTTCGGTAGCAGGAGCCGACTTACGTGCTGCCTTGGTCGCAAGCTGCTTTCTAGGTACCTTTCCGCCCGTTGATTTTGTTGTAGTTTGTTTGGCCTAGCCATGTTGATAGTTTGCCTCTATTTAAAAGAACGAATAAATGAAATGAATCAATACCTATTGGCTATATTTATACGGAGCACCAGCCGCGCGACAGAGTCACATTTTGACGGAAAAGACTTTAATAGTATAAATTGAGAGGGCTTTGAAGGAAATTTCTTAGTTTGACACAAACTTTACTGCTGTTGACGACTCCACCGAATTTAATATGACAGGAAGAGATAAGGGGCTTGGAAAACATGGCGCAAAACGTCATCGCAAAGTTCTTCGTGACACTATCCATGGTATCACAAAGCCAGCTATCAGAAGACTGGCTCGCCGCAGTGGTGTAAAACGTATATCTGGCCTAATTTTCAAGGAAACCAGAGGTGTTCTTAAACTTTTTTTCAAATATGTTATTCGTGACGCTGTCACCTACACAGAACATGGAAAGAGAAAGACAGTAACTGCAATGGATGTAGTCTACGCTCTATAGCGTCAAGGTCGTACATTGTATGGCCTGGGTGGTTAATGGTCCTCCTGAACTGTCCCCCTACCAAACGGCCTTTTTAAAGGCCACCAAATCTTTTAGACACTTTCTAGCTGTAAAGTTTGCCAAGCCCACAGCGCCGGAGCAACATTAAAACTTAAAACAAACAAAAATTACTCCTTATATGAAAAGGGCTTTTCCTCCTCAACGCCAGGCTCTTTACGCTAATGTTTCTTACTGTTTTAAAAATAGAGTTAAAAGAAAGAGTCAAACTTTAGCGAAAAGAGAGAGGCGCTGAGGAGGAAAAGCCCCATTCATATACGGAGTAATTTCTGTTTGTTTTAAGTTTTAATGTTGCTTAATAATAAGTTTAAATTTTTATTTAATCTCGTACAAGAAAAAAGTGGATGCCATGGATATTCTGTGGTAGCCACAATACTTGGCTGGGTAGAGAATTTAATGTGGCGAAACCCTATAGGGAAGTGTATTCTCCTGATTAACCTTTGTTTTGGGTTGTTGCCTCTGAATTATTTGTCTTTATTGTTTCTATTGTTTGGTAAATGACGACTTATACTTATTGACGACATGACTGCCTGTCCATGGATTATTCTTTATGGTTGATTGTGTATGGCTATGCTGTTTGACCTATGTGATTGTATGGATGAGTAGGGTTAAGGCCGCCTTCAAGTGCTGGTCTATATTAGTCACTAATTTAGGAAAACAGTTTTGTTTTCTCCTTCTGTCTCTTTCATGTTTTTTTTTTTTGTGCTGTTGCATTGGTGATTTCTCTTTTCATGATATATATATGTATATATATATATATATATATATATATATATATATATATATATATATATATATATATATATATATATATATATATATATATATATATATATATATATATATATGACGTCTCGGTCATCATTTATATTCCCTGTGTCCCAGCGTCCCGGTCGTCATTTGTGTCACTGTGTCCCGGTCGTCATTTATATTCCCTGTGTCCCGGTGTCCCAGTCTGTAATTTCTATTTGAGGTTCCCGGTCGTCATTTATATTCCCTGTATCCCCGTGTCCCGGTCGTCATTTGTGTCCCGGTCTGTAATTTCATCAGTTGACAAACACGACGTCAGTCGACAAACAATTTCATGACGCATACAGCTCAATCCTTACAATGACGTCAGTCGACACACCTGACGTCACTCGACAGACACACAGACAACTTATTTATATATATATAGATATATAGCTGTTGGGGGGGGGGGCTCGGGGGGCATCGCGCCCCCAAGCCCCCCGCGCGCGTAAGTCGTTACACGCCATATTAGTTACCTGCCATTGTAGTTGTGTCCCTGTGTCCCACCTGTGAATTGAGATAGATATAAATATATATATTTTTTGTACTACATAAAACTTGCGAATATACAACATTCTTCGCTGTCCAATTTAACTACGTAAAACTTAAGAATATACAACATTCTTCCATGTCCCATTGTTTGTGCATATAAATAGATTGTTAGGTTTACCGACTCTTGAACATGCAACATAAAATTGTTCATGGGAAAAGCAATCCGTATTCAGATCTATACCTGATTATTCTAATGATTGCCCTTTAGGTTTGTTGATGCTGATTGCTAATCAAACATTCCCTGTGTCCCCGTCGTCATTTATATATCCCCCTGTGCCCCCCGGCACCCCCCTTGTAGTCGTGTCCCTGTGTCCTGGTCGTCATTTATATTCCCAGTATTCCGGTCGTCATTTAGGTCCCGGTGTCCCAGTCTGTACTTTCTCTTTGAGTGTCGAGGTCGTCATTTATATTCCCTGTGTCCCGGTGTCCCGGTCATCATTTTCGTCCCGGTTGTCATTTGTGTCCCGATGTCCCGATCTTTAATTTCGTCAGTCGACAAACATGACGTCAGTCGACACACAAACATAACGTCACTCGACGGACACAAAGACAACTTATTTTTATATATATCTATACTAGCTGTTGGGGTGGCGCTTCGTGCCACTCCAACACCTAGTTGGTGGGGGTGATTCGCGCCCCCTAAGCCCTCCCGCGCGCGTAAGTGGTAACGCGCCATTGTAGTTGTGTCCCTGTGTTCCACCTGTGAATATAAATATATATATATATATATATATATATATATATATATATATATATATATATATATATATATATATATTTCCATTTGCAATTATAAAATAGTCTAATATCTTCATTTTTTCCATAGACATAGCTATTACCCTCGAAAACTAAAACTTTTGACATAGGAAAAGAGCCATTAAGCAAATTCTTTACCATGTGCAATCATAAAATAGTCTAATATCTTCATTTTTTCCACAGACTTAGCTATTACCCTCGAAAACTAAAACTTTTGACATAGGAAAAGAGCCTTTAAGCACATTCTTTAATCATAAAACAGTCTAATATCTTCATTTTTTCAACATACGTAGCTATTACCCTCGAAAACTAAAACTTTTGAAATATGAAAAGAGCCTTTAATCACATTCTTTACCATTTGCAATCATAAAATAGTCTAATATCTTCATTTTTTCAACATACGTAGCTAGTACCCTCGAAAACTAAAACTTTTGACATAGGAAAAGAGCCTTTAATCACATTCTTTACCATTTGCAATCATAAAATAGTCTAATATCTTCATTTTTTCAACATACTTAGCTATTACCCTCGAAAACTAAAACTTTTGAAATAGGAAAAGAGCCTTTTATCACACTCTTTACCATGTGCAATCATAAAATTGTCTAATATCTTCATTTTTTCCACAGACAAGGCTCTTACCCCCGAAAACTAAAACTTTTGAAATAGGAAAAGAGCTTTTAATCACATTCTTTACCATTTGCAATCATAAAATAGTCTAATATCTTCATTTTTTCCACAGACATAGCTATTACACTCGAAAACTAAAACTTTTGACATAGGAAAAGAGACTTTAAGCACATTCTTTACCATGTGCAATCATAAAAGAGTCTAATATCTTCATTTTTCCAACAAACGTAGCTATTACCCTCGAAAACTAAAACTTTTGACATAGAAAAAGAGTCTTTAATCACATTCTTTACCATATGCAATCATAAAATAGTCTAATATCTTCATTTTTTCCACAGACAAAGCTATTACCCTCGAAAACTAAAATTTTGACATAGGAAAAGAGCCTTTAATCACATTTTTTACCATTTGCAATCATAAAATAGTCTAATACCTTCATTTTTTCAACATAAGTGGCTATTACCCTCGAAAACTAAAACTTTTGAAATAGGAAAAGAGCCTTTAATCACATTCTTTACCATGTGCAATCATAAAATTGTCTAATATCTTCATTTTTTCCACAGACAAAGCTCTTACTCCCGAAAACTAAAACTTTTGAAATAGGAAAAGAGCCTTTAATCACATTCTTTACCATTTGCAATCATAAAATAGTCTAATATCTTCATTTTTTCCATAGACATAGCTATTACCCTCGAAAACTAAAACTATTGACATAGGAAAAGAGCCTTTAAGCACATTCTTTACCATGTGCAATCATAAAATAGTCTAATATCTTCATTTTTTCAACATACGTAGCTATTACCCTCGAAAACTAAAACTTTTGACATAGGAAAAGAGCCTTTAATCACATTCTTTACCATTTGCAATCATAAAATAGTCTAATATCTTCATTTTTTCCACAGACATAGCTATTACCCTCGAAAACTAAAACTTTTGACATAGGAAAAGAGCCTTTAATCACATTTTTTACCATTTGCAATCATAAAATAGTATAATATCTTCATTTTTTCAACATACGTAGCTATTACCCTCGAAAACTAAAACTTTTGAAATAGAAAAAGAGCCTTTAATCACACTCTTTACCATGTGCAATCATAAAATTGTCTAATATCTTCATTTTTTCCACAGACAAAGCTCTTACTCCCGAAAACTAAAACTTTTGAAATAGGAAAAGAGCCTTTAATCACATTCTTTACCATTTGCAATCATGAAATAGTCTAATATCTTCATTTTTTCCATAGACATAGCTATTAGCCTCGAAAACTAACACTTTTGACATAGGAAAAGAGCCTTTAAGCACATTCTTTACCATGTGCAATCATAAAATAGTCTAATATCTTCATTTTTTCCACAGACTTAGCTATTACCCTCGAAAACTAAAACTTTTGACATAGGAAAAGAGCCTTTAAGCACATTCTTTAATCATAAAATAGTCTAATATCTTCTTTTTTTCAACATACGTAGCTCTTACCCTCGAAAACTAAAACATTTGAAATAGGAAAAGAGCCTTTAATCACATTCTTTACCATTTGCAATCATAAAATAGTCTAATATCTTCATTTTTTCAACATACATAGCTATTACCCTCGAAAACTATAACTTTTGAAACAGGAAAAGAGCCTTTAATCACATTCTTTACCATTTGCAATCATAAAATAGTCTAATATCTTCATTTTTTCAACATACGTAGCTATTACCCTCGAAAACTAAAACTTTTGAAATAGGAAAAGAGCCTTTAATCACATTCTTTACCATTTGGAATCATAAAATAGTCTAATATCTTCATTTTTCAACAAACGTAGCTATTACCCTCGAAAACTAAAACTTTTGAAATAGGAAAAGAGCCTTTAATCACATTCTTTACCATTTGGAATCATAAAATAGTCTAATATCTTCATTTTTCAACAAACGTAGCTATTACCCTCGAAAACTAAAACTTTTGACATAGGAAAAGAGCCTTTAATCACATTCTTTACCATTTGCAATCATAAAATAGTCTAATATCTTCATTTTTTCAACATACGTAGCTATTACCCTCGAAAACTAGAACTTTTGAAATAGGAAAAGAGCCTTTAATCACATTCTTTACCATTTGCAATCATAAAATAGTCTAATATCAGGAATCACATCAAATAAAAAAAAAACTTAATCAGTTGATCCAATCTATTGTATTTTGGGAATTCTTGGGGACCCCAACTTGACAAGGAATTTCTTATCAGGAGTTGTCTACTTTCAAAATTGTGTTCACAAACTAGTGCACACTATACACAGTTGACGGGTCTTGCGAAGTGTACCTTATGTGTTACAAAGAAATATGGTGTCGTAAACAAAAGGTTTTTATCCTTTTCGCCACTGTAACATGAGTTGATTCCAAAATATAGAAATTTCGGAGATTATTAATAATGATGTTTCTTGACAGTAATTATAGTAATAAACTTGACTTGTAATAGAGATTTCATGAATTAATAAAATTTCATATAAAGTATATCTAATAACACATATGAGGAAATAGCCTACCTAAATAGTAGGTACTGCATCAAATAAAAAAAAAAATAAAAAAAAACTTAATCAGTTGATCCAACCTATATATAACTGATATCAAGCGTTGCTTTAAACGTTAACACTTCAAAGTCCAAAGAAGACACTGGCATATCCAGGGTGGAGGACTTCACACCCGACCACAAATTTTCCGTTTTTCACTCTTTTATAAGTAAATTTGTCGATCTGGTCAATTATTGGCGTCCTCTTCAAATTATCTCCCCCCCCCCCAATTGTGCTTACTGGTGCCCTTGTCATACTCCCCCCTCCCCAAGATTTTGCTCCAGATCCGCCCTGAAAGAAGATATGCTAAATGTTTACCATACAAGAGCAGTTTTTGTTTATTTTTGAATAGCTTTATATTAAGCCCTAAAACGCTCTTTCAAACACACAAATTTTTGGCGCCGACAAATTAGTCAGATCAATTTTCCCTTTTGGCGTGAATGGTACACAAGTTGTTATCCTCAAAAAGTCCAACTAAATACACCTTGCTGGCTTCTTGTAAGGCCTTCACAGCCAAACTCTGGAACCTCAAGTCAGTTTTGAAATCCTGGGCAATCTCTCGCACAAGTCTCTGAAAGGGCAATTTCCTTATTAAGAGTTCGGTACTCTTTTGATAGCGACGAATTTCTCTCAGGGCTAAGGTTCCGGGCCTGTATCTGTGTGGTTTTTTCACCCCTCCGGTAGCAGGAGCCGACTTAAGTGCTGCCTTGGTCGCAAAGACCAAGACCTCAAGAATTTTTATTTAATCTCGGACAAGAAACAAGTAATAATTTTACTGTTATTGTAGCTACTTCAGAATTGAAAGTTTCAGTCGGATTATCAAAATCTTTATATTAAATACTTTGAAATTAGAGCTTTTCGCACGGAGCTAATCATAAGAACCACAACGGAGACCGAAGTTTTTCGGTAGCAGGAGCCGACTTACGTGCTGCCTTGGTCGCAAGCTGCTTTCTAGGTGCCTTTCCGCCCGTTGATTTTGTTGTAGTTTGTTTGGCCTAGCCATGTTGATAGTTTGTCTCTATTTAAAAGAACGAATAAATGAAATGAATCAATACCTAGTGGCTATATTTATACGGAGCACCATCCGCGCGACAGAGTCACATTTTGACGGAAAAGACTTTAATAGTATAAATTGAGAGGGCTTTGAAGGAAATTTCTTAGTTTGACAAAAACTTTACAGCTGTTGACGACTCCACCGAATTTAATATGACAGGAAGAGATAAGGGGCTTGGAAAACATGGCGCAAAACGTCATCGCAAAGTTCTTCGTGACACTATCCATGGTATCACAAAAACAGCTATCAGAAGACTGGCTCGCCGCAGTGGTGTAAAACGTATATCTGGCCTAATTTACGAGGAAACCAGAGGTGTTCTTAAACTTTTTTTCGAATATGTTATTCGTGACGCTGTCACCTACACAGAACTACGCTCTGTAGCGTCGAGGTCGTACATTGTATGGCCTGCGTGGTTAATGGTCCCCCTGAACTGTCCCCCTACCAAACGGCCTTTTTAAAGGCCACCAAATCTTTTAGACACTTTCTAGCTGTAAAGTCTGCCAAGCCCACAGCGCCGGAGCAACATTAAAACTTAAAACAAACAAAAATTACTCCTTATATGAAAAGGGCTTTTCCTCCTCAACGCCAGGCTCTTTACGCTAATGTTTCTTACTGTTTTAAAAATAGAGTTAAGAGAAAGAGTCAAACTTTAGCGAAAAGAGCGAGGCGCTGAGGAGGAAAAGCCCCATTCATATACGGAGTAATTTCTGTTTGTTTTAATTTTTAATGTTGCTTAATAATAAGTTTAAATTTTTATTTAATCTCGTACAAGAAAAAAGTGGATGCCATGGATATTCTGTGGTAGCCACAATACTTGGCTGGGTAGAGAATTTAATGTGGCGAAACCCTATAGGAAAGTGTATTCTCCTGATGAACCCTTGTTTTGGGTTGTTGCCTCTGAATTATTTGTCTTTATTGTTTCTATTATTTGGTAAATGACGACTTATACTTATTGACGACATGACTGCCTGTCCATGGATTATTCTTTATGGTTGATTGTGTATGGCTATGCTGTTTGACCTATGTGATTGTATGGATGAGTAGGGTTAAGGCCGCCTTCAAGTGCTGGTCTATATTAGTCACTAATTTAGGAAAACAGTTTTGTTTTCTCCTTCTGTCTCTTTCATGTTTTTTTTTTTGTGCTGTTGCATTGGTGATTTCTCTTTTCATGATATATATATATATACATATATATATATATATATATATATATATATATATATATATATATATATATATATATATATATATATATATATATATACTTGTTTTTAACTACCTAATACTTGCGAATATACAACATTCTTTACTGTCCCATTGTCTGTGCATATAAAAAGATTGTCAGGTTTACCGACTCTTGAGCATGCAACATATAATTGTCCGAGGGAAAACAATCCGTATTCAGATCTATACCGCATTTTTCGAATGATTGCCCTTGAGCTTTTTTGATGGTGATTGCTAATCAAAAATTCCCTGTGTCCCAGTCGTAATTTATATATCCCTCCTGTGCCCTTCCGGCGTCCCTATTATAATTGTGTCCCTGTGCCCCAGTCGTCCTTTATATTCCCCGTGTCCCGGTCTTTATTTGTGTCACAGTGTCTCGGTCTGTAATTTTCTTTGAGCGTCCTGGTCGTCATTTTTATTCCCTGCGTCTCGGTCGTCATTTGTGTCCCGTTGTCCAAGTTTGTAATTTCTCTTTGAGGGTCCCGGTCATCATTTATATTCCTTGGTTCCCGGATGTCATTTGTGTCCTGGTGTCCCAGTCTATAACGTCATAAAGGCTTCAACGACTCTGGTGGTGCAACCAGTTGTGGAAGTTTAGCTTTTCCTGAGGCGCAAGCCATTACCATTGTTTCTCCATTAAATTTCAAGGCCATGCAATAGGGACTAATTTTAGACGTACTCCCGATTTCAACACATTTAGTCAAGCTTTAATCATCATCTGGGCTGTACCTGAATGCTAGGCGATAGTTTTGACGTTGTTCCCTGTGTCCCGCTGTCCCGGTTGTAATTTTTGTCCCGGTCGTCATTTGTATTCCGGTGTCCCGGTCTATAATTTCTCTTTCAGTGTCCCGGTCGTCATTTATATTCCCTGTGTCCCGGTCGTCATTTGTGTCCCGGTGCTTTGTTGATTGTGATTGCTAATAGAACATTCCCTGTGTCCCCGTCCTCATTTATATATCCCCCTCTGCCCCCCGGTGTCCCCATTGTAGTTGTTTCCCTGTGTCCCGGTCGTCATTTGTGTCCCAGTGTCCCAGTCTGTAATTTCTCTTTGAGTGTTGCGGTCGTCATTTATATTCCCTGTGTCCCAGTTTCCCGGTCGTCATTTTTGTCCCGGTCGTCATTTGTGTTCCGGTATCCCGGTCTTTAATTTCTCTTTGAGTGTCCTGGTCGTCATTTATATTTCCTGTGTCCCGGTTGTCATTTGTGTCCCGGTGCTTTGTTGATGGTGATTGCTAATCGAACATTCCTTGTCTCCTGGTCGCTTTCTCTTTGAGTGTCCCTTTCGTCATTTGGACTGTGTCCCGGTCATCATTTTCGTCCCGGTTGTCATTTGTGTCCCGATGTCCCGGTCTTTAATTTCGTCAGTCGACAAACATGACGTCAGTCGACACACAAACATGACGTCACTCGACGGACACAAAGACAACTTATTTTTATATATATCTATACTAGCTGTTGGGGTGGTGCTTCGTGCCACTCCAACACCTAGTTGGTGGGGGTGATTCACGCCCCCTAAGCCCTCCCGCGCGCGTAAGTGGTAACGCGCCATTGTAGTTGTGTCCCTGTGTTCCACCTGTGAATATAAAAATATATATATATGTATATATATATATATATATATATATATATATATATATATATATATATATATATATATATATATATATATATATATATATATATATATATATATATCTTTACCATGTGGCTAATTTTGAAAAAAAATCCGCTCAATTAGAAACACAATTCAAAATAAATGGCACTGCGACAACATTTCTCGAACCTCCGAAATTAGTTGAAAATTTCTTTAAGTATTTCTCGATAATTCTTTTGATATTTATTTAAAAGTTCGTTATAATGAAAACTAAATTTTTTAAATTGCCAAGTTAATTTATTTACGGAAAAAACCTCTTGATATCAATTTTTGGCTCAAGATTTTACATCTATCTTTAAAATCAATATAATTACTACAAATCCTTGCATAACGATGTAACTGTGAGAAAAACGCTGAATATGTGATATTTGAGTGTATATTACTTTCAGGGAATGGGAAACTAATCACTTCAAAATCAAAATCATCCGTTTTATTATACATTTTAAAACTTAATTTATTATTATCACAAATATTAATATTTAAATCTAAGAAATGATCTTCATGACCAGCGCCATGACTAGGCTCAAGAATAAGCTCTGATGCATATATATTTTTAGAAATATCAATGAAATCCTTATTAAGACCAAAATATCATCCAAATATCTTTTATTATTTGACAAAGGATGTTTTAAATTAATTGGATTATTCTTATCCACCATATATTTATGTTCTAGTTGACTTAAAAACAAGTCAGCTAAAAATGGGCTGGCATTCCCCCTCATGGGAATTCCCACAATTTGCTTGTACATATATATATATATATATATATATATATATATATATATATATATATATATATATATATATATATATATATATATATATATATATATATATATATATATATATATATATATATATATATATATATATATATATATATATATATATATATATATATATATATATATATATATATATATTCACAGGTGGAACACAGGGACACAACTACAATGGCGCGTAACCACTTACGCGCGCGGGAGTGCTTAAGGGGCGCGAATCACCCCCACCATCTAGGTGTTGGAGTGGCACGAAGCGCCACCCCAACAGCTAGTATAGATATATATAAAATAAGTTGTCTTTGTGTCCGTCGAGTGACGTCATGTTTGTGTGTCGACTGACGTCATGTTTGTCGACTGACGAAATTAAAGACCGGGACATCGGGACACAAATGACAACCGGGACGAAAATGATGACCGGGACACTGGGACACAGGGAATATAAATGACGACCTCGAAACTCAAAGAGAAAGTACAGACCGGGACACCGGGACACAAATGACGACCAGAATACTGGGAATATAAATGACGACCAGGACACAGGGAAACAACTACAAGGGGGGTGCCGGGGAGCACAGGGGGGTATATAAATGACGACGGGGACACAGGGAATGTTTGATTAGCAATCAGCATCAACAAAGCTAAAGGGCAATCATTAGAATAATCAGGTATAGATCTGAATACGGATTGCTTTTCCCATGGACAATTTTATGTTGCATGTTCAAGAGTCGGTAAACCTAACAATCTATTTACATGCGCAAACAATGGGACATAAAATAATGTCGTATATTCGTAAGTTTTACGTAGTTAAATTGGACAGCGAAGAATGTTGTATATTCGCAAGTTTTATGTAGTTAAAAAAATATTTATATTTATATCCATCTCAATCCAGAGGTGGGACACAGGGACACAACTACAATGGCAGGTAACTAATATGGCGTGTAACGACTTACGCGCGCCGGGGGCTTGGGGGGCGCGAACCCCCCCCCCCCCGAGACCCCCAACAGCTATATATCTATATATATAAAAATAATTTGTGTGTGTGTCTGTCGAGTGACGTCAGGTTTGTCGACTGACGTCATTGTAAGGATTGAGCTGTATGCGTCATGAAATTGTTTGTCGACTGACGTCATGTTTGTCAATTGATGAAATTACAGACCGGGACACAAATGACGACCGGGACACCGGGATGAAGGGAATATAAATGACGACCGGGAACCTCAAAGAGAAATTACAGACTGGGACACCGGGACACAGGGAATATAAGTGACGACCGGGACACAGTGTCACAACTACAAAGGGGAGGACGGGGGCACAGGGAAGATATATAAATGACGACCAGGACACATGGATTGCTCGAAGAGAAATTAAAGACCGGGACACCGGGACACAAATGACGACCATAAAATAGTCTAATGCAATCATAAAAATAGTCTAATATCTTCATTTTTTCAACATACGTAGCTATTACCCTCGAAAACTAAAACTTTTGAAATAGGAAAAGAGCCTTTAATCACATTCTTTACCATGTGCAATCCTAAAATTGTCTAATATCTTCATTTTTTCAACATACGTAGCTATTACCCTCGAAAACTAAAACTTTTGAAATAGGGAAAGAGCCTTTAATCACATTCTTTACCATTTGCAATCATAAAATAGTCTAATATCTTCATATTTTCAACATACGTAGCTATTACCCTCGAAAACTAAAACTTTTGACATAGGAAAAGAGCTTTTATCACATTCTTTACCATTTGCAATCATAAAATAGTCTAATATCTTCATTTTTTCAACATACGTAGCTATTACCCTCGAAAACTAAAACTTTTGAAATAGGAAAAGAGCCTTTAATCACATTCTTTACCATGTGCAATCATAAAATAGTCTAATATCATTTTTTCCACAGACCTAGCTATTACCCTCGAAAACTAAAACTTTTGAAACAGGAAAAGAGCCTTTAATCACACTCTTTACCATTTGCAATCATAAAATAGTCTAATATCTTCATTTTTTCAACATACGTAGCTATTTTCCTCGAAAACTAAAACTTTTGAAATAAAAAAAGAGCCTTTAATCACACTCTTTACCATTTGCAATCATAGAATAGTCTAATATCTTCATTTTTTCCACAGACAAAGCTATTACCCTCGAAAACTAAAACTTTTGACATAGGAAAAGAGCCTTTAATCACATTCTTTACCATTTGCAATCATAAAATAGTCTAATATCTTCATTTTTTCAACATACGTAGCTATTACCCTCAAAAACTAAAACTTTTGGAATAGGAAAAGAGCCTTTAATCACATTCTTTACCATTTGCAATCTTAAAATAGTCTAATATGTTCATTTTTCAAAATAAGTAGCTATTACCCTCGAAAACTAAAACTTTTGAAATAAGAAAAGAGCCTTTAATCACATTCTTTACCATTTGCAATCATAAAATTGTCTAATATCTTCATTTTTTCAACATACGTAGCTATTACCCTCGAAAACTAAAACTTTTGAAATAGGAAAAGAGTCTTTAATCACATTCTTTACCATGTGCATTCCTAAAATAGTCTAATATTTTCATTTTTTCCACAAACCTAGCTATTACCCTCGAAAACTAAAACTTTTGAAATAGGAAAAGAGCCTTTAATCACATTCTTTACGATTTGCAATCATAAAATAGTCTAATATCTTCATTTTTTCAACATACGTAGCCATTACCCTCAAAAACTAAAATTTTTGAAATAGGAAAAGAGCCTTTAATCACATTCTTTACCATTTGTAATCATAAAATAGACTAATATCTTCATTTTTTCAACATACGTAGATATTTTCCTCGAAAACTAAAAATTTTGAAATAGGAAAAGAGCCTTTAATCACATTCTTTACCATTTGCAATCATAGAATAGTCTAATATCTTCATTTTTTCCACAGACAAAGCTATTACCCTCGAAAACTAAAGCTTTTGACATAGGAAAAGATCCTTTAATCACATTCTTTACCATTTTCAATCATAAAATAGTCTAATATCTTCATTTTTTCAACATACCTAGCTATTACCCTCGAAAACTAAAACTTTTGGAATAGGAAAAGAGCCTTTAATCACATTCTTTACCATTTGCAATCTTAAAATAGTCTAATATCTTCATTTTTTCAAAATAAGTAGCTATTACCCTGGAAAACTAAAACTTTTGAAATAAGAAAAGAGCCTTTATTCACATTCTTTACCATTTGCAATCATAAAATTGTCTAATATCTTCATTTTTTCAACATACGTAGCTATTACCCTCGAAAACTAAAACTTTTGAAATAGGAAAAGAGCCTTTAATCACATTCTTTACCATGTGCAATCCTAAAATAGTCTAATATCTTCATTTTTTCCACAGACCTAGCTATTACCCTCGAAAACTAAAACTTTTGAAATAGGAAAAGAGCCTTTAATCACATTCTTTACGATTTGCAATCATAAAATAGTCTAATATCTTCATTTTTTCAACATACGTAGCCATTACCTTCGAAAACTAAAACTTTTGAAAGAAGAAAAGAACCTTTAATCACATTCTTTACTATTTACAATCATAAAATAGTCTAATATATTCATTTTTTCCACAGACAAAGCTATTACCCTCGAAAACTAAAACTTTTGAAATAGGAAAAGAGCCTTTAATCACATTCTTTACCATTTGCAATCATAAAATAGTCTAATATCTTCATTTTTTCAACATACGTAGCTATTACCCTCGAAAACTAAAACTTTTGAAATAGTAAAAGAGCCTTTAATCACATTCTTTACCATTTGCAATCATAAAATAGTCTAATATCTTCATTTTTTTAACAGACAAAGCTATTACCCTCGAAAACTAAAACTTTTGAAATAGGAAAAGAGCCTTTGAAAGAGCCTTGTTGAAAAAATGAAGATATTAGACTATTTTATGATTGCAAATGGTAAAGAATGTGATTAAAGGGTCTTTTCCTATGTCAAAAGTTTTAGTTTTCGAGGGTAATAGCTACGTATGTTGAAAAAAAGTTTCAAACTCACTTTTGAAACTTTTGAAATATTGCACTCTTTTCCTATTTCAGAACTTTTAGTTTTCGAGGGTAATAGCTTTGTCTGTGGAAAAAATGAAGATATTAGACTATTATATGATTGCAAATGGTAAAGAATGTGATTAAAGGCTCTTTTCCTATTTCAAAAGTTTAATTTTCTGCGGTAAGAGCTAAGTATGTTGAAAAAATGAAGATATTAGCTTATTTTATGATTGCAAATGGTAAAGAATGTGATTAAACGCTCTTTTCCTATTTTAAAAGTTTTAGTTTTCGAGGATAAGAGCTTTGTCTATGGAAAAAATGAAGATATTAGACAATTTTATGATTGCACATGGTAAAGAATGTGATTAAAGGCTCTTTTCCTATTTCAAAAATTTTAGTTTTTGAGGGTAATAGCTACCTATGTTGAAAAAATGAAGATATTAGACTATTTTATGATTGCAAATGGTAAAGAATGTGATTAAAGGCTCTTTTCCTATTTCAAAAGTTTTAGTTTTCGAGGGTAATAGCTACGTATGATGAAAAAATGAAGATATTAGACTATTTTATGATTGCAAATGGTAAAGAATGTGATTAAAGGCTCTTTTCCTATGTCAAAAGTTTTAGTTTTCGAGGGTAATAGCTTTGTCTGTGGAAAAAATGAAGATATTAGACAATTTTATGATTGCACATGGTAAAGAATGTGATTAAAGGCTCTTTTCCTAATTCAAAAGTTTTAGTTTTCGAGGGTAATAGCTTTGTCTGTGGAAAAAATGAAGATATTAGACAATTTTATGATTGCACATGGTAAAGAATGTTATTAAAGGCTCTTTTCCTATTTCAAAAGTTTTAGTTTTCGAGGGTAATAGCTACGTATGTTGAAAAAATGAAGATATTAGACTATTTTATGATTACAAATGGTAAAGTATGTGATTAAAGGCTCTTTTCCTATGTCAAAAGTTTTAGTTTTCGAGGGTAATAGCTACGTATGTTGAAAAAATGAAGATATTAGACTATTTTATGATTGCAAATGGTAAAGAATGTGATTAAAGGCTGTTTTCCTATTTCAAAAGTTTTAGTTTTCGAGAGTAATAGCTACGTATGTTGAAAAAATGAAGATATTAGACTATTTTATGATTGCAAATGGTAAAGAATGTGATTAAAGGCTCTTTTCCTATTTCAAAAGTTTTAGTTTTCGAGGGTAATCTACGTATGTTGAAAAAATGAAGATATTAGATTATTTTATGATTGCAAATGGTAAAGAATGTGATTAAAGGCTCTTTTCCTATTTCAAAAGTTTTAGTTTTCGAGGGTAATAGCTATGTCTGTGGAAAAAATGAAGATTTTAGACTATTTTATGATTGCACATGGTAAAGAATGTGATTAAAGGCTCTTTTCCTATGTCAAAAGTTTTAGTTTTCGAGGGTAATAGCTAAGTATGTTGGAAAAATTAAGATATTAGACTATTTTATGATTGCACATGGTAAAGAATGTGATTAAAGGATCTTTTCCTATTTCAAAAGTTTTAGTTTTCGAGGGTAATAGCTACGTATGTTGAAAAAATGAAGATATTAGACTATTTTATGATTGCAAATGGTAAAGAATGTGATTAAAGGCTCTTTTCAATTCAAGTCAAATCGAGTCCTATCGAGTCAAAACGTAATTTTATCCAGCAATTACAGGCAAGTGCCTGTAATTGCCATTCTTTAACATGTAATTGACATTCTTTACCATGTGCAATCATAAAATAGTCTAATATCTTCATTTTTTCAACATACGTAGCTATTACCCTCGAAAACTAAAACTTTTGAAATAGGAAAAGATCCTTTAATCACATTCTTTACCATGTGCAATTAAAAGAACAAATAAATTTCTATTTAAAAGAACAAATAAATGAAATGAATCAATACCTAGTGGCTATATTTATACGGAGCACCAGCCGCGCGACAGAGTCACATTTTGACGGAAAAGACTTTAATAGTATAAATTGAGAGGGCTTTGAAGGAAATTTCTTAGTTTGACAAAAACTTTACAGCTGTTGACGACTCCACCGAATTTAATATGACAGGAAGAGATAAGGGGCTTGGAAAACATGGCGCAAAACGTCATCGCAAAGTTCTTCGTGACACTGGTATCACAAAGCCAGCTATCAGAAGACTGGCTCGCCGCAGTGGTGTAAAACGTATATCTGGCCTAATTTACGAGGAAACCAGAGGTGTTCTTAAACTTTTTTTCGAATATGTTATTCGTGACGCTGTCACCTACACAGAACATGGAAAGAGAAAGACAGTAACTGCAATGGATGTAGTCTACGCTCTGTAGCGTCAAGGTCGTACATTGTATGGCCTGGGTGGTTAATGGTCCCCCTGAACTGTCCCCCTACCAAACGACCTTTTTAAAGGCCACCAAATCTTTTAGACACTTTCTAGCTGTAAAGTCTGCCAAGCCCACAGCGCCGGAGCAACATTAAAACTTAAAACAAACAAAAATTACTCCTTATATGAAAAGGGCTTTTCCTCCTCAACGCCAGGCTCTTTACGCTAATGTTTCTTACTGTTTTAAAAATAGACTTAAGAGAAAGAGTCAAACTTCTGCGAAAAGAGCGAGGCGCTGAGGAGGAAAAGCCCCATTCATATACGGAGTAATTTCTGTTTGTTTTAAGTTTTAATGTTGCTTAATAATAAGTTTAAATTTTTATTTAATCTCGTACAAGAAAAAAGTGGATGCCATGGATATTCTGTGGTAGCCACAATACTTGGCTGGGTAGAGAATTTAATGTGGCGAAACCCTATAGGAAAGTGTATTCTCCTGATGAACCCTTGTTTTGGGTTGTTGCCTCTTAATTATTTGTCTTTATTGTTTCTATTGTTTGGTAAATGACGACTTATACTTATTGACGACATGACTGCCTGTCCATGGATTATTCTTTATGGTTGATTGTGTATGGCTATGCTGTTTGACCTACGTGATTGTATGGATGAGTAGGGTTAAGGCCGCCTTCAACTGCTGGTCTATATTAGTCACTAATTTAGGAAAACAGTTTTGTTTTCTCCTTCTGTCTCTTTCATGTTTTTTTTTTTTTGTGCTGTTGCATTGGTTATTTCTCTTTTCATGATATATATATATATATATATATATATATATATATATATATATATATATATATATATATATATATATATATATATATATATATATATATATATATATATATATATACTTGTTTTTAACTACCTAATACTTGCGAATATACAACATTCTTTGCTGTCCCATTGTCTGTGCATATAAAAAGATTGTCAGGTTTACCGACTCTTGAACATGCAACATATAATTGTCCGAGGGAAAACAATCCGTATTCAGATCTATACCGCATTTTTCTAATGAGTGCCCTTGAGCTTTTCTGATGGTGATTGCTAATCAAAAATTCCCTGTGTCCCAGTCGTAATTTATATATCCCTCCTGTGCCCTTCCGGCGTCCCTATTATAATTGTGTCCCTGTTCCCCAGTCGTCCTTTATATTCCTTGTGTCCCGGTCTTTATTTGTGTCACAGTGTCTCGGTCTGTAATTTTCTTTGAGTGTCCTTGTCGTCATTTTTATTCCCTGCGTCTCGGTCGTCATTTGTGTCCCGTTGTCCAAGTTTGTAATTTCTCTTTGAGTGTCCCGGTCATCATTTATATTCCTTGGTTCCCGGATGTCATTTGTGTCCTGGTGTCCCAGTCTATAACGTCATAAAGGCTTCAACGACTCTGGTGGTGCAGCCAGTTGTGGAAGTTTAACTTTTCCTGAGGCGCAAGCCATTACCATTGTTTCTCCAATAAATTTCAAGGCCATGCAATAGGGACTAATTTTAGACGTACTCCCGATTTTAACACATCTAGTCAAGCTTTAATCATCAACTGGGCTGTACCTGAATGCTAGGCGATAGTTTTGACGTTGCTCCCTGTGTCCCGCTGTCCCGGTTGTTATTTTTGTCCCGGTCGTCATTTGTATTCCGGTGTCCCAGTCTATAATTTCTCTTTGAGTGTCCCGGTCGTCATTTATATTCCCTGTGTCCCGGTCGTCATTTGTGTCCCGGTGCTTTGTTGATTGTGATTGCTAATAGAACATTCCCTGTGTCCCCGTCTTCATTTATATATCCCCCTCTGCCCCCCGGTGTCCCCATTGTAGTTGTTTCCATGTGTCCCGGTCGTCATTTGTGTCCCGGTGTCCCAGTCTGTAATTTCTCTTCGAGTGTTGCGGTCGTCATTTATATTCCCTGTGTCCCAGTTTCCCGGTCGTCATTTTTGTCCCAGTCGTCATTTGTGTTCCGGTATCCCAGTCTTTAATTTCTCTTTGAGTGTCCTGGTCGTCATTTATATTTCCTGTGTCCCGGTTGTCATTTGTGTCCCAGTGCTTTGTTGATGGTGATTGCTAATCGAACATTCCTTGTCTCCTGGTCGCTTTCTCTTTGAGTTTCCCTTTCGTCATTTGTATTCCCTATGTCCCGGTGTCCCGGTCGTCATTTGTGTCCCGATGTCGAGGTCTGTAATTTCGTCAGTCGTCAAGACATGACGTAAGTCAACACACAAACATGACGTTAATCGACAGACACACATACAACTTATTTTTATATATATCTACTAGCTGTTGGAATTTGCTGTCTACCAGCAAATTTTAGTACTTTTATATATCTACTAGCAAATCTTACTAGCAAATTTTCTACTAGCAAATTTTATAGATCTACAAACAAATTTTCAATTCGTATTCAGATCTATACCTCATTATTTTAATGATGTGTCCCTTTGTCCCGGTCGTTATTTATAGTCCCTATGTCTCGGTCGTCATTTATATTCCCTGTGTCCCAGCGTCCCGGTCGTTATTTGTGTCCCGGTGTCCCGGTCTGTAATTTCTCTTCGAACAATCCCTGTGTCCCGGTCGTCATTTATATATCTTCCCTGTACCCCCGTCGTCCCCTTTGTAGTTGTGTCACTGTGTCCCGGTCATCATTTATATTCCCTGTGTCCCGGTGTCCCAGTCTGTAATTTCTCTTTGAGGTTCCCGGTCGTCATTTATATTCCCTGTATCCCCGTGTCCCGGTCGTCATTTGTGTCCCGGTCTGTAATTTCATCAGTTGACAAACATGACGTCAGTCGACAAACAATTTCATGACGCATACAGCTCAATCCTTACATTGACGTCAGTCGACACACCTGACGTCACTCGACAGACAACTTATTTATATATATATAGATATATAGCTGTTTGGGGGGGGGGCTCGGGGGGCATCGCGCCCCCAAGCCCCCCGCACGCGTAAGTCGTTACACGCCATATTAGTTACCTGCCATTGTAGTTGTGTCCCTGTGTCCCACCTGTGAATTGAGATAAATATATATATTTTTTGAACTACATAAAACTTGCGAATATACAACATTCTTAGCTGTCCAATTTAACTACGTAAAACTTAAGAATATACAACATTCTTCCATGTCCCATTGTTTGTGCATATAAATAGATTGTTAGGTTTACCGACTCTTGAACATGCAACATAAAATTGTTCATGGGAAAAGCAATCCGTATTCAGATCTATACCTGATTATTCTAATGATTGCCCTTTAGCTTTGTTGATGCTGATTGCTAATCAAACATTCCCTGTGTCCCCGTCGTCATTTATATATCCCCCTGTGCCCCCCGGCACCCCCCTTGTAGTTGTGTCCCTGTGTCCTGGTCGTCATTTATATTCCCAGTATTCCGGTCGTCATTTGTGTCCCGGTGTCCCAGTCTGTACTTTCTCTTTGAGTGTCGAGGTCGTCATTTATATTCCCTGTGTCCCGGTGTCCCGGTCATCATTTTCGTCCCGGTTGTCATTTGTGTCCTGATGTCCCGGTCTTTAATTTCGTCAGTCGACAAACATGACGTCAGTCGACACACAAACATGACGTCACTCGATGGACACAAAGACAACTTATTTTTATATATATCTATCCTAGCTGTTGGGGTGGCGCTTCGTGCCACTCCAACACCTAGTTGGTGGGGGTGATTCGCTCCCCCTAAGCCCTCCCGCGCGCGTAAGTGGTAACACGCCATTGTAGTTGTGTCCCTGTGTTCCACCTGTGAATATAAAAATATATATTTATATATATGTATATATATATATATATATATATATATATATATATATATATATATATATATATATATATATATATATATATATATATATATATATATATATATATATCTTTACCATGTGGCTAATTTTTAAAAAAATCCGCTCAATTAGAAACACAATTCAAAATAAATGGCACTGCGACAACATTTCTCGAACCTCCGAAATTAGTTGAAAATTTCTTTAAGTATTTCTAGATAATTCTTTTGATATTTATTTAAAAGTTCGTTATAATGAAAACTAAATTTTTTAAATTGCCAAGTTAATTTATTTACAGAAAAAACCTCTTGATATCAATTTTTGGCTTAAGATTTTACATCTATCTTTAAAATCAATATAATTACTACAAATCCTTGCATAACGATGTAACTGTGAGAAAAACGCTGAATATGTGATATTTGAGTGTATATTACTTTCAGGGAATGGGAAACTAATCACTTCAAAATCAAAATCATCCGTTTTATTATACATTTTAAAACTTAATTTATTATTATCACAAATATTAATATTTAAATCTAAGAAATGATCTTCATGACCAGCGCCATGACTAGGCTCAAGAATAAGCTCTGATGGATATATATTCTTAGAAACATCAATGAAATCCTTATTAAGATTAAAATATCATCCAAATATCTTTTATTATTTGACAAAGCATGTTTTAAATTAATTGGATTATTCTTATCCACCATATATTTATATTCTAGTTGACTTAAAAACAAGTCAGCTAAAAATGGGCTGGCATTCCCCCCCATGGGAATTCCCAAAATTTGCTTGTACATATATATATATATATATATATATATATATATATATATATGTATATATATATATATATATATATATATATATATATATATATATATATATATATATATATATATATATATATTATATATATCACAGGTGGAACAGAGGGACACAACTACAATGGCGCGTAACCACTTACGCGCGCGGGAGGGCTTAAGGGGCACGAATCACCCCCACCACCTAGGTGTTGGAGTGGCACGAAGCGCCACCCCAACAGCTAGTATAGATATATATATAAATAAGTTGTCTTTGTGTCCGTCGAGTGACGTCATGTTTGTGTGTCGACTGACGTCATGTTTGTCGACTGACGAAATTAAAGACCGGGACATCGGGACACAAATGACAACCGGGACGAAAATGATGACCGGGACACCGGGACACAGGGAATATAAATGACGACCTCGACACTCAAAGAGAAAGTACAGACTGGGACACCGGGACACAAATGACGACCGGAATACTGGGAATATAAATGACGACCAGGACACAGGGACACAACTACAAGGGAGGTGCCGGGGGGCACAGGGGGATATATAAATGACGACGGGGACACAGGGAATGTTTGATTAGCAATCAGCATCAACAAAGCTAAAGGGCAATCATTAGAATAATCAGGTATAGATCTGAATACGGATTGCTTTTCCCATGGACAATTTTATGCTGCATGTTCAAGAGTCGGTAAACCTAACAATCTATTTATATGCACAAACAATGGGACATAGAAGAATGTCGTATATTCGTAAGTTTTACGTAGTTAAATTGGACAGCGAAGAATGTTGTATATTCGCAAGTTTTATGTAGTTAAAAAAATATATATATTTATATCTATCTCAATTCAGAGGTGGGAGACAGGGACACAACTACAATGGCAGGTAACTAATATGGCGTGTAACGACTTACGCGCACTGGGGGCTTGGGGGGCGCGAACCCCCCCCCGAGACCCCCCAACAGCTATATATCTATATATATAAAAATAATTTGTCTGTGTGTCTGTCGAGTGACGTCAGGTTTGTCGACTGACGTCATTGTAAGGATTGAGCTGTATGCGTCATGAAATTGTTTGTCGATTGACGTCATGTTTGTCAATTGATGAAATTACAGACCGGGACACAAATGACGACCGGGACACCGGGATGAAGGGAATATAAATGACGACCGGGAACCTCAAAGAGAAATTACAGACTGGGACACCGGGACACAGGGAATATAAATGACGACTGGGACACAGTGACACAACTACAAAGGGGAGGACGGGGGCACAGGGAAGATATATAAATGACGACCGGGACACAGGGATTGTTCGAAGAGAAATTACAGACCGGGACACCGGGACACAAATGACGACCATAAAATAGTCTAATGCAATCATAAAAATAGTCTAATATCTTCATTTTTTCATCATACGTAGCTATTACCCTCGAAAACTAAAACTTTTGACATAGGAAAAGAGCCTTTAATCACATTCTTTACCATTTGCAATCATAAAATTGTCTAATATCTTCATTTTTTCAACATACGTAGCTATTACCCTCGAAAACTAAAACTTTTGAAATAGGATAAGAGCCTTTAATCACATTCTTTACCATTTGCAATCATAAACTAGTCTAATATCTTCATTTTTTCAACATACGTAGCTATTACCCTCGAAAACTAAAACTTTTGAAATAGGAAAAGAGCCTTAAATCACATTCTTTACCATGTGCAATCATAAAATTGTCTAATATCTTCATTTTTTCCACAGACAAAGCTATTACCCTCGAAAACTAAAACTTTTGAAATAGGTAAAGAGCCTTTAATCACATTCTTTACCATGTGCAATCCTAAAATAGTCTAATATCTTCATTTTTTCCACAGACCTAGCTATTACCCTCGAAAACTAAAACTTTTGAAATAGGAAAAGAGCCTTTAGTCACATTCTTTACCATTTGCAATCATAAAATAGTCTAATATCTTTATTTTTTCAACATACGTAGCTATTACCCTCGAAAACTAAAACTTTTGAAAGAGGAAAAGAGCCTTTAATCACATTCTTTACTATTTACAATCATAAAATAGTCTAATATATTCATTTTTTCAACATACGTAGCTATCACCCTCGAAAACTAAAACTTTTGAAATAGTAAAAGAGCCTTTAATCACATTCTTTACCATTTGCAATCACAAAATAGTCTAATATCTTCATTTTTTCCACAGACAAAGCTATTACCCTCGAAATTAAAGCTTTTGAAATAGGGAAAGAGCCTTTAATCACATTCTTTACCATTTGCAATCATAAAATAGTCTAATATCTTCATTTTTTCAACATACGTAGCTATTACCCTCGAAAACTAAAACTTTTGACAAAGGAAAAGAGCTTTTATCACATTCTTTACCATTTGCAATCATAAAATAGTCTAATATCTTCATTTTTTCAACATACGTAGCTATTACCCTCGAAAACTAAAAGTTTTGAAATAGGAAAAGAGCCTTTAATCACATTCTTTACCATTTGCAATCATAAAATAGTCTAATATCTTCATTTTTTCAACATACGTAGCTATTACCCTCGAAAACTAAAACTTTTGAAATAGGAAAAGAGCCTTTAATCACATTCTTTACCATGTGCAATCATAAAATAGTCTAATATCTTCATTTTTTCCACAGACCTAGCTATTACCCTCGAAAACTAAAACTTTTGAAATAGGAAAAGAGCCTTTAATCACACTTTTTACCATTTGCAATCATAAAATAGTCTAATATCTTCATTTTTTCAACATACGTAGCTATTTTCCTCGAAAACTAAAACTTTTGAAATAGGAAAAGAGCCTTTAATCACACTCTTTACCATTTGCAATCATAGAATAGTCTAATATCTTCATTTTTTCCACAGACAAAGCTATTACCCTCGAAAACTAAAACTTTTGACTTAGGAAAAGAGCCTTTAATCACATTCTTTACCATTTGCAATCATAAAATAGTCTAATATCTTCATTTTTTCAACATACGTAGCTATTACCCTCGAAAACTAAAACTTTTGGAATAGGAAAAGAGCCTTTAATCACATTCTTTACCATTTGCAATCTTAAAATAGTCTCGGTTATTTCAGTTACGTATCTAGGACTTGTATTTATTTTTCCCACCAAGTTTCATCCCAATCTCTCCACCTATGCATTTTCCAAGATTTTACGTTTCCCCCTCCAACTCTCCTCAGTGTCACTGGATCCGGTCACAATTTAAAATAAGAGTTCTGAGACACCATATCCTTCTAATTATAAAATTTCATTAAAATCCGATCATCCGTTCGCAAGGTAAAAATGTCTTATTTTTCCTAATTTTTCCGAATTAACCGTCCCCCCCTCCCCCCCAGATGGTCGAATCAGGGAAAAGACAATTTCTGATTTAACCTGGCCTGTTCCCTGATACACCTGCCAAATTTCATCGTCCTAGATTTTCTGAAAGTGCCTAAACTAGCAAAACCGGGACCAACAGACAGACAGACCGACCGACAGAATTTGCGATCGCTAATGTCACTTAGTGAATACTAAATGCCATAAAAAGGGGGGTTTGCCTCCCAGAATATAGGGATCAGGTAAAGTCTCGACTCTACGAAAGCTACATCCTACCCAATTCTCTACGAATATCATAAATTTACCTACTTTATGGCTTGGGTACAAAAATGACATTTCTTCTTCCGTGACTCCTTGATAATTTTGTACTTCTTTTCCAATAGGTTAAAAAAATTCCAAAAAACAAGTTTTTTAAAAGAAAAGTAAATGCTATATTAAACTTTGGATCAGAAGAAAAAGACACCTACAATAACTCAAATTCAAAATTACCAGACATTACTATTACAGAATAGATGAAACCTGAAACGAACAGAAATTAAATAAACAATCATAGCAAAAAACATACAACAGGTATTAATTAGGGGGTCATTACCGCTTCCGTTGTTGGCTATAAAAGAAATAGTAAAAACGGCAATTCAAATACAGTACAGAAATAGAGAAAGAAAACGGAATTCTGTTTCTTTTTTCCATTTTTTTCCCAAAAGACTACTAATATAAATGAATAAATTATTCCTAAAAAGAGAAATATATAAATTGAATATGCAAATCAAGCTTAAAACAAACAAAAATTAATTTTAAGCTTGCTCTTACTATAGAAGATGAAACCCAAAACGAACAAAAATTAATTAAACAATCATACAATAGGTACAAATACAAATAAATCTCAAAACCAGTGAAACTTAAATTGTATACGCAAATCAAACTTGAAACGAACAAAAACCACTACAAACAACGGTTTTGCCTCATTCTCTGACTGTAAAAGTATAAAACCTACTTCGTCATTGGCGATTTACTGGTGCTTTTAATGTGTCTCAAATAGTATTGGAAAGTACAAACAAAATCAAACTGAATGTTTGATATAATGATATTTATTGTTAAAAGATCACCAGTTCAAGATTTTATTTCATTTTCAATGCTGTAATAACTGGAAAAGAAAGCATTTCAAGAATAATTCGTTGTCATTAAAGCACCAAAGACGCAGTAGGCTTTAGACTTTTACAGTTAAGGAAGGAAGGAGAAGCAAAGTCATGTTTCTAGTGAAGCTATATTAGTCTTGAACAGTCTCAGCAAGAAATAATAAAATCAAGCTGAATATTTGATATATATTGATTTCTATATTCAATATGTATTTTATATAGTATATTTTATATATATTCTATATATTGATTTTCAATGTTTTAATAAGTACAAAAGAAAATATTTGTAATATAATTTGTTTTCAGTACGGCTTTACATTTTTAAAGTAAGAGAAGGAGGCAAAATCATAACTCTTATTTGTAGTGATCTTTGTTCGTTTTAGGATAGATTTGCTTATTCAATTTAAACCTTACTCTTTTTAAGATTTCTCATTTATTATAGGTTTCTATTTTGTCTGATCAGAAGTTTTTCTGGGTAGAGAGGAGGGGGGTTGGGGTCCGACCATGAGAGGGCCAGGGATCAGCTCCCGTGATCTTTTGTATATCAAGCTTGCTTCTTTTCTCTTTTTTTTGGGGGGGGGGGGGTAGGGTCGGGCCATATAAAGAAGGTAAGGCGTCGATTCCATGAGGCTTTGGAATAAAATGGAGTTTATAAGAATTGGAGCGGGGGTTGGACTTATCTAATCATACATCAATCCCTCACATAAGAACCTCATATGCAACCAGGATACAACCCTTCCCCTAGTCTCTATGGGGTTGTGTTGACCCTGAAGTTTTGTTACCTGATCTTTTGATTTATTTTAACAAAACAATTATTTAAAAATTCGCTAGGATGGATTTTGGGTAAAAGGGTGGAAATTTCCCTCCAGTCATTTTTGATTCTCAAAAAGGAAACCAGAACTTTAAATTTCCAATAGAATGAGTCCCCGACGAAGTTTATACAACAATTCCTTCCCCAAAAAACCTAATATGCCTCGGGGCATTATTTGTAACACATCCCCCGAGTTCTGGCTGGTTGTGTAAACCTCTGAGTTTTTGTTACATGAACTTTGGTCTATTTTCGACAAAAAAAAATTAAGAATTCCGATCAGACGCATTTGGAGAAAAGACGATAGGTGTGGGGGAGGGGGTGCTAGTTACAATCAGATTACTTTTGAAACTCAAAAAGTGAACTAGTACTTTTGATTGCTATTCATTTGAGTCCTCACGGAAGTTTACCTTCTCCATAAAACCTTATATACCCCCGGCCATAAGTTACAACCCTTCCTTCCGGCTCTGGAAGGGGGTCTTATGTTAACCCTGATAATTTTTTTATTTAATCTTTGAACTACTCCAAACAAAAAATCTATCTTGAAATTTAGATTACATACGTCTAGAAAAAAGAGGTTGTGTGAGGGGGGTGGGTTGGTTGGTTAGATTCCCTTCGACCACTTTTGACTCTTAAAGCAGCAACTAGAACTTTCAATTACTAATCTGGTGAGCCACCTCTAAAGTTTATACGGCCACTACTTACATAAAAACCTTATATGCCCCCGCTGCATAACTTACAACACTTGTCCCCAGGCTCTGAGGGGCTCTGTCAACCCCAGAGTTTTGTTATTTTATCTTCAAACCGTTTTGAACAAAATGTCAATTTCAAAATTTTGATCAAAACATATGAAAAAAAGGACCTTATAGGGTAGGGGGTCTAGTTACCCTCCTTTTAACTTAAAAACACACTAAAAATTTCGATTTACAATCGAATGAGCCCCCTCCAAAGTTTATGCTAACATCCATTTCGTAAAATCTTGATATTCCCCGGGACAAAAGTTATAACCCTTAGTTTTCCAAATTGGAATCGATATTACCCAAAGGGAGATATATCGATCTTAGTTTCTAACGACAAGTTTTTGTTGTGGACTATTTCAGTGAAAATGCCCATCTGAAATACATTCAATGTATTTAAGAAAAAAATGATGCATGGAAAAAAAATTAAAAAAAATTAAAACACTTGCCACTCGGCTCTGGGGGTTGTGTCGACCCCAGAATTTTCGTTATCTGATGATTAAACTATTTTCAATAAGATGGCTATCTCAATTTTCAATCAAATGTGATTAGGGAAAAAGGGTGTGGGGAGGAGTAGTTGACCTCCGATCTCTTGTGACTCTTAAAGATGTAACTAGAATTTTCAATTTCTCAACAAATGAACCCCTCTGAAGCCCTTCCATAAGAACCATATATGTCCCCTGGGTATAACTTGCAACACCTGTCCCTGGGCCCCCGGGGTTTGTGTCGACCCTGCAGTCTTTGTTAACGGATATTTGAACTATTTTTGTAATTTTTATCAGATACATTTGGGGGGAAGACCGGAAGAATACTTGCTCTCCAATTCCTTTTAACTGCTAAATAGGGCATTAAAATTTCTGGTATCCGATCGAATGAGCCCCCTCTAAAGCTTATACGGCCATTCCTTCCAAATGAACAGTCCCTGGAAAAAATTATATGAGCCTTATTGCCTTAGGTGGGTTAGGCTATTTGCCATCGATTCACATTTGACTCTTAGAAAGGGAAGTACAACTTTCAATTTCTAATCATTTGAGCCCACTTCGAAGTTTATACGATCGGCTCTTTCTTGAAAACCTTATACAACCCCGGGGCCTAAGTTACAACCCTTCCCCTGAGTTTCGGGGGGGGGGATTTCGACCACGATATCTTTGTTTTCTGATCGTTGGAGTATTTCCAACTAAATGGATACATAAAATTTTTGATCATATTCGTGTACGACCGCCCCTTATCCCTCTTGACTCTAAAAAAAGGATCTATAAATTCCAAACAACTCCTTTGAGGTTCTGGGGGCTATTATCCCTGAAAATTGTTGCATGATCTTTGGTCTATATCGAAAAAAATAGCTAGATAAAAAATTTGATTGAAAGTATTTGGGGAAAAGAATGTAGGGGGGGTGGGCTACTTGCCATCGGATCGCTTATGACTCTTAAAAAGAATTATAATTTTCAATTTCTAATCATTTGAGTCCCCTCCGAGGTCTATACAACCACTTCTTCCATAAGAGTTTAAACACCCCAGGCCATACGTTACAACCCTTCCCCCGAACTCTGGGGGGTTATGTTGACCCTGAAATTTTTGTTATGTGATCGTTAGACTATTTCAAACAAACTGGCAATCTCAAAATTTTGATCAGATGCATTGTTTCCAATTAAATGAGCACTTCTGACGTTTATGCGGCCAACAATTACATAAAACCTTATATTCCCCCAGGAAATAACTTAAAAACACTGGCCCCCAAGCTCTGAAGGTTTGTGTTGACCCTGTATTTTTCTATATCTAATGTTTGAATTATTTTTAACAAAATGACTATCTTAAAATTGATATTGAATGGGTTTGGTGGAGAAAGCATTAGGGGGGGGGGGGTGCTAGTTGCTCTCTAATCTCTTTTGACTCTTAAAAAGTGAACTAAACTTTAAATTTTGAATCAAATGAGCCCACTCTGAAGTTTATACGAGGATCCCTTCCATATGAACCTTGTATGCCCCCAGACCATAAATTACAACACCTACCCCTGGGCCCTGGAGGGTTGTGTCGACACCGAAGTCTTCGTCATGTGATCTTTGAACTATTTTTAACAAATGACGATACATGTTTATTATAAGATACATTTTGAGAAAAAAATTTGCAGAGAAGAGGGGGGCTAGTTGCTTTCCACTCACTTTTGACTCTTAAAAAAGGCACTAGAACTTCCAATTTCCAATCGAATGAGCACCCTACGAATTTTAAACATCCCTTGCATATAAAGTGCCCCTGAGGAAACTAAATAAATAAATAATAAAACATTGGAGCCGTAAGGCCTTTACTACAGGCAACGCTATAGCGTTGTATCTGATCAATCCATACCCACCAAATCAATTATTATGAAAAGAAAACCTATCTGTAACCAGGATATCAAATTTCCTTTAATTAAACTAATATTTTTTTTCATAAAATTTCATTTTATGTGGATAAAGCGACTATGATGTCAAGCTTTCCACTAACCACTAATAAAAAAAAATTATCACAACAAAAAGGAGAGTTCCGTATTTATTAATTTATTATTTTTTTAAATAAAATTTATTTATTTATTTATTTATTACCCAGCCCAGACCTACTTCAGATCTTGAATTAAATTTACTCGCATACAGCCAAGAAGCGGATACAGAGGCGCCACCCTTCACAAAAAACCCAACTAGTATTATTCAGGGTCTACTTAGACGCGACATTTTCCCTAAAAAAGACATCAAAATGACCCTAGAGTTTAAAATAACAACAGCCTTACCCAAACTATCAAACTGGTCTTTATATTTAGATAGCCACCCTAAGAATAACGCAATTTACCAATTCATTAAAAAAAGAAGAGAAAAGCTTATCGGATACTCTTCTCTTAGTATAAAACTTACTCATACGAAGATGTGCCCAATTTGTTGCCAGATATTTGTACAATAGGTGGAAAAACAGGAAAGAAACATTGTTAAATGTTTCCTTATTAAACGTAAAATACTAGACATAATCGATAATACCCAATATTTCCCAATAAAGCCAATCCGCAGTTGAGGTAAATTCAACGATAATGAAAATGTTTCAAGATCTTCCCCCCTCTTTGAGATAATTTGGTTATAAGATCACAGTAATTATCACAACACAGTCAAGACCCATTAATATTGGGCAAAAAATAAACAATATTATTTTAGTCAGAACCAGAATATAGTTAATGAAGGTACTGCAGTTGTGGACGTACTTGAGCATGGTGAATCAAAGATTCAAAGTGGGGATCCACGATCAAAGTTCTACTTTTCAGCATATACGATTTCATATTAGAATTTTTTTTTCTTCTTCTTTTTTTACATTGCAAATTTTCAAAAAACTTAGTATGTCATTCTTCAAGAACAGTTCCTGGTCAGGTGATAGAAGAAAAAGAACATTTTATATAGAAAAGCATTAGACATTATCAAATTTTTAGTTTTCAGGCAGTATAGGAGCCAGAATAAATATTTAAAAACGCTTAGTTTGAAAAAAAAAACTTTATCACTTCCCTTTAAAGCTTAGACAAGCTTGTAGTTATCATGTATAAAAAAAAAAGCTTGTTTGCACAGTGTGTGGCTAACATAGAACAAAGCAGTATAGAGCATAGAGCATAGCACCAACAATCAGTCTGCACCCCCTGACAACCCTTTCTACTGCAGCACTTGTTGCCGGCAGCGATATAACTTTTCTTGCCATAATTGTAATTCATGGCCACTGATTGAAGTATCTTTTCCAGATGGCAATGGTTGGATTGATTGCATCAGCCGGGACAGGAACTTTTGATTTCCTGGCTTAGGGTAAAAAGACCGGATGTATATCTACTTGATGCTTAGTCACATCGTCATTTTAGCCCTGCTCAGCATAGTCATTCTGACATGTCATTTGACCGAGCAGCCTCGTTTTTTTCATGTACGATCATGAGGAGATTTAGGGTTGCTGCTCTTCTGAGAAAACCCACAAGCCAAATTCACACAACTGATTAGTTAGCTGATTCACTGACAGCTCCGGAGATTGCAGCCTCCTTGTCAGGCTTTTCGAGGGCCCTCTCCTCTTCGTACAAAGGAATTTCTACTCCACTAAAATACTCACAATAAGTTGAAGTGGAGGGACCTGCAGTATTGATTTGACAAACTTGGTTCACAGGACATGTGATAAAGTATCTCATGTCAGTCACGGCTTAAACATTTTGAAAAAGAATTCCCTTCTTCTCAGTGATTACAGCCTCCTCTTCAGACTTTTCGAGGGCCTCTCCTCATTGTAAAAAGAATTTCTACTGCACTAAAATGCTCGCCATAAAATGAAGTGGTTCGCAAAAACTCGGTTCGCATGAGATGTGATGAACTACCTTATGTCAATCGCCAGCACTAGAGGCTTAACCATTTTGAAAAAGAATTCACTTTTTGTTAGTGATTACAGCCTCCTATTCAGGCTTTTCCAGGGCCTCTCCTCTTTGTACGAAAGAGTTTCTACTGCACTAAAATGATCTTCTAGTGGAATAAAATGCTATCCATAAGTTGAAGTGGAGGAACCTGGAGTGTTGATTGGACCAACTCGGTTCACAGAAGATGTGATGAAGTACCTCATGTCAGTCGCCAGCACGAGAGGCTTAACCATTATGAAAAAGAATTCCCTTCTTGTTAGTGATTAAAGCCTCCTCTTCAGGCTTTTCAACACCCTCTCCTCTTTGTACACAAGAAATTCTACTGCATTAAAATGCTCGCCCTAAGTTGAAGTGGGGGAAGCTGGAGTGTTAATTGGACAAACTCGGTTCACAGGAGATGTGATTAAATACCTCATGTCAGTCTCCAGTACTAGCGGCTTAACTATTTTGAAAAGAAATTCCCTTCTTGTTAGTGATTACAGCCTCCTCTTCAAGCTTTTCTAGGCCCTCTCCTCTTTGTACAAAAGAATTTCTACTGCACTAAAATGCTCGCCCTAAGTTGAAGTGGAGGAACCTGGAGTGTTGATTGGACAAACCCGGCTCACAGGAGATGTGATAAATTACCTCATATCAGTCACCAGCACCAGAGGCTTCACCATTTTGAAAAAAAAATTCCCTTCTTGTTAGAGATTACAGCCTACTCTTCAGGATTTTCGAGGGCCTCTCCTCTTGGCACTAAAGTATTTCTACTGAACTAAAATGCTCGCCCTAAGTTGAATTGGAGGAACCTGGAGTGTTGATAGGACAAACTCGGTCCACAGGAGATGTGAAGAAGTACATCATGTCAGTCGCCAGCACTAGCGGCTTAACCATTTTGAAAAAGAATTCCCTTACTGTCAGTGAACCATCAAGAAGATTTAGACGCTCATCAATTTCATTGATCTTGAATATTTCTTTGTTTTCATATTTTCTTTAAGAAGTAAAATATAGTTACTATCATTAGGTTGCTCCTCAAGGTGACCTTTTAAGAGGCGTCAATAGAGCAGAGCAACATTTAGGGTGGAAAAAAATTCTACCTCAATAGCCTCCACTGTTGTGGGAAAATTTGAAAATAGAGAGCAAATGTTACGCATCAGTTCAGATTCCTCATCATCAAGAACATGATCAGGTTTCCCAACTTTACACAAAACACTAGCCAGACCTTTGCAAGACCTTTATTTAGGACGTTACTTATAACATAATTCAACCTCGCTTCCAGGCCTTTGTGGAATAGCTGCATCTTTGTATACGGTAAAAAACTTATAAATAAGGTATTCGAGGAATATCATGGCTAGTCGAAACTCATTTTAATTCGAAAATATTACGTTGTAGCAAAGTGGACTGAAGCGAGTGTATATTAATTGAAAGTATATAGTTGTCGAGTAGATTCAAAAACATTTTGAGAGGATCAATTTTTTTTTAGGAACGGTTAGATAGTAGATTTTGAATTATATTTGCCTCTTAACAATCTCAGAATATAGTTCGGCTCTTAAAATTTCGCCAGTGCGCCGCCACCAGCCGTATCGACGGCGGCCCACAACTTGAGAAGTTTGTCCAATCCGTGTGATCCAGAATAATGCTATTCGATTTTTTTGTGGAGTTGAGAACCAGGAGTCGTTTAGGTCTGTGCACAGAGATTGAAATATAACGCCTACAGCTGGATTACATGATTCTTATACGTTAATTTTTATATATAAGTATTACATTGATAGTGTTCCTGATTGTTTTACAGGAATATTTTTGCGAGAAGTCTTATGTTCACCACCACATTAATCGGATACGAGACAATACTTAGATTCCTCGATTAGTTTCAAGTAGGTCTTCTTTTTCACTTATTTACAGAGCTTCAAAACTGTGGAAGAAACTTATTATAGATATTAAGCAAATAGGTAGCTTTGGCCAGTTTAAGTCTGATTTACGTGTGGAGTTGCTTGGTAGGTATACTTTTGAAACAAATTTACTAAAATAAATATTCCTTAGGTTATCCATCTATATATATAAAAATAAGTTGTATGTCTGTTATGTCTATTACACTATGTCTGTTACGCCAGATTATATTTTCTATATATGTAAAAATAAGTTGTATGTATTTTTGTGTTAAGGGTTTGCATAAGACGTCTGAAAAATAAAGAAGAAAAAGAAACCTGAAAAAGGAAAAAAAAAGTAAAAATTGCACGTTGAAGAGTCGGTAAACCTGACAATCTATTTATATGGACAGACAATGGGACAGCGAAGAATGTTGTATATTCGCATGTTTTACGTAGTTAAAAACATATATATATCCATCTTTTTTCACAGGTGGGACACAGGGACACAACTACAATGATGCGTAACGACTTACACGCGTGGGGGGGCTTGGGCGGGGGGGGGCAAAGCACCCCCACCAACTAGGTGTTGGGATGGCGCGAAGCGCCACCCCAACAGCTAGTTTGTAATATTTATGTATTTTTTGTTTGGAGTTTTTGTTGTCTTGGGGTCACGCAAAGTAATGTATTGTTTATGCTTTTGTTGTTGATTTCGGTATATGGTCTCATTCTCCATACTCTCTCTTCATTTACCTTGAATTTAGCAAAGCCTCGCAAGCTTCTCTTGTGTTTTGCTATTTATTAAGAAATGTTTACTTCTAATATAATGGTTCTACTACTACTATTACTGTCTGGTCTGTCTTTCTGTCTGGTCTGTCATTCTGTCTCTTGGTCTGGTCTGTCTGTTTGTCTTGTCTGTCTGTCTGTCTGATCTATCTGTCCGTCTAGTGTGTCTGTATGTCTTGTCTTTCTGTCCTTCCGTCTGTCTGTCTGGTCTGTCTGGTCTGTCTATCTAGTCTTTCTGTCAGTCTGTTTTACCTGTCTCTCCAGTCTGTCGGTCTGTCTGTTTGTCCATTTGTCTGTCTTTCTGGTCTGGCTGGTCTTTCTATTAGTCTTGTATGTCTATCTGTCTGGTAGTATTTATGTCTGGTCTGTCTATCTGTCTTTTCTGTCTTTTTTTTGTCGGTGTCTCTTTCTGGTCTTTCTAGTCTGTCTGTCTGTCTGGTCTGTCTCTCTGTCTGTCAAGCCTGTCAATCGGTCTGTCTTGTCTGTCTGTTTAGTCTGTCTGTTCTGTCTGGTTTCTCTGTATGTCTTGTCTTTCTGACTGTATGGCCTGTAAGTCGGTCTAGTTTGTCTTTCAGTCTGTCTGTCTCGGCTGTCTGTCTGCCTTGTCTATCTGTCTGTCTGGTCTGTCTCTCTGTCTGTCTGTCTTGTGTGTCTGTCTGTCTGGTCTGTTCGGCCTATCTGTCTGTCTGTTTCAGTGTCTCTGTGTCCTTGTCGTCTGTCTGGTCTGTCTGTCTGTCTTTCTTGTGTGTCTGTCTGTCTGGTCTGTTCGGTATATCTGTCTGTCTGTCTCTGTGTGTCCTTGTGGTCTGTCTGGTCTGTCTATCTGGTCTTTCTCGTCTGTCAAGTTTGTCTTTCCTCTGCCTGGCTTGTCTGTCTTTCTGGTCTGCTTGTCTGTAATGTCTGTCTATCTGTCTTGTCTGTCTGGTTGGTCTGTCTTTCTGTCTTGTCTGTCTGTCTCTCTGTCTATCTGGTCTGTCTGTCTGTCTGTCTATCTGGTGTGTTTGTCTGTCTTGCCTGTCGGTCTGTCTGGTCTTTCTGTCTGTCTGGTCTGTCTGTCTGTCTTTCAGTTCCTTCTCTCTGTCTGGTCTGTCTGTCCGTCTTTCTCTCTGGTCTGTCTGTCTAGTACCTCTGTCCTTCTGGTTTGTATCTCTGTCTTTAGTGTCTCTCTGTCTGTTTGGTCTGTCCCTCTGTCTGTCTAGTCTGTCTGTCTTTCTTGCCTGTCTGTCTTGTTTGTCTGTCTGTTTGGTCTGTCTTTCTGTCTGGTCCTTCTGGTCTGCCTGTCTTCCTGGTCTGTCTTTCTGTCTGTCTGTCAGGTCTTTCTGTCCATCTTGTCTGTCTGTTTGTCTGATCTGTCAATCTGTCTTTCTGGTTTGTCTGGTCCGTATATTCTGTCTGTCTATCTAGTCAGTCTGTCTGTTTTTCCGTCGGGCCAGTTTGTCCGTCTGGTCTGTCTCTATTTCTTGTCTGTCTGTCTGGTTTGTGTGTCTGTCTCATCTGTCCGTCTGTCTTGTCTGTCTGTCTTGCCTGTCTGTCTGTCTTGCCTCTCTGTCTGCCTGGTCCGTCCTGTCCGTCTGTCTGTCCTGTCTGTCTTTCTGTCTGGTCTGTCTGTGTCTTCTGTCTGTCTGTCTGGTCTGTCCGTCGGTCAGATCAATCTGTCTGTCTGTTCTGTCTTGTTGCTTGGTCTGTCTTTCTGTCTACTATGTCCGTCTGTCTCTTCTGGCTGTCTCACTAGTCGGTCTTTCTGTCTGATCTGTCTGTCTGTTTGTCTATCTGTCTGGTCTTTCTGTCTGTGTGTCTGCTCTGTTTGTCTTTCTGTCTGGTCTGTCTGGTTTGTCTGTCTATCTGGTCTTTCTATCTGTCTGTTCTGTCTTGTAGTCTTTCTGTCTGTCTGTGTAGTCTGTCTGTCTGTCTTGTCAGTCTGTTTTTTCTGGTCGGTCTGTCTAATCTGGTGTGTCTGTCTGTCTTGTCGGTCTTTCTGACTGTTCTGCCAGTCTCTGTGGTCTGTCTATCTCTCTGGTCTGTATATCTGTCTGTTTGTCAATCTGCCTGGTCTGTATGACATTCTGTCTGTCTGTCTGTCTCTCTCTTCTGTCTGTCCGTCTGGTATGTCTGGCTTATCTGTCTTTCTGATTTGATTGTCTGTCCTGTCTGGTCTGTCTGTCAGTCTGTCTAGTCTGTCTTGTCTGTCAGTTTTTCTGCCTGGTCTTTCTGTCTGTCTTATCTGTCTGTCTATTTAGTCTGTCTATCTGTATGTGTCGTCTGTTTGTCTCTGTGTCTGTCTGTATATCCGTCTAGTCTGTCTTTCTTTATTTATTTCTTTCTTTCTTTCTTAATTTCTTTCTTTCTTACTTTTTTTCTTTCTTTCGTTCTTTCCTTCTTTCTTTCTTTCTTTTTTTTCTCTTTTTCTCTCTTTCTGTCTTTCTTTCTTTATTTCTTTCTTTCTTCCTTTCTTTGATGATCTCGCCTTTTTATTGTTGGCATTGTTTTTGTGGGTCTTCCACTTTCCACGACTGATCTGCTATATTTCTGCTAAATAGCCTTTCATTTGCAATTAATCTTGCTTTCTTTCTTTCTTTCATCTGCTTTCATCTTGCTTTCTTTCTTTCTTTCTTTCTTTCATTTTTTCTTTCTTTCTTTTTTTTCTCTTTTTCTCTCTTTTTGTCTTTCTTTCTTTCCTTCTTTCTTTCTTTCTTTCTTTTTTCCTTTCTTTCCTGATCTCGCCTTTTTATTGCTGGCATTGTTTTTGTGGTTTTTACACTTTCCACGACTGATCTTCTATATTTCTGCTCAATAGCCTTTCGCATCTAATATTAGAAAGACCAATTTACAAAGTCCTACAAAAAGTAGATAACATAATACTCCAACAAAGCTTCCAGCAATAATAATTGGCAAAGATGATAAAATATCTATGCCATCATCTTTTTTATTTAAGTCTTTGGTTTCGTCTCCATTCGTACAGGCAGTTGTCGTTCCTGTATAAGTAGGGTGATTACTACTTGTAGTTGTCTTACCCGCATGATGAGACTGCCTCTTCCTATTTTTACGCCTTCTTGTTTTCTTGTATTTTATACCTTCTTGTATTTTCTTGTTTTCGTCTCGTTTTTGGTCTGTTTGTTTTGTCTCGCTTGCCTCAAATTGAAGTTGATTTGATTCTGCAGTTGTCATACCTGCATGATCGGACTGTGATCGGACATGATCAAAAATCATCAGATTTTCATCCTCTATGCCCTCATCTTTTTTCACATTTGAGTCAATATTATCGTGTCCATCGTGATTAGATTTTCTTAACTGATTTTCACTCTCATCTGCAGAGTTTTCATATTTTTTTTCGTCAGTTGTTCTTGCAATTGTTTGTATGGTTCTGGTCGTAATAGGACTCATTTCAGAATATTTAAAAAATATTAGCCAAAATAGTATTATTGTTTCGATGAATTTACAATTCATTTTAAATTCACAATTTCTAAATTTGTCTTATGGTAGAATACATTTTTTAAGCCGCGTAACGTGTAAAAACTAATTTAAAAATTTTAAGATGTTTTCTGGTTAGAATTAAATAATTAAAATGAATATTTACACTTCACAAATATTTTTACGTTTTGTAGATAAATAAAATCTTATTGAAAGTTTTCAGGAATTATTCTAGATTCAGTAAAAAAAATCAGATTTAATGTTAAACCCCAAAAATTACGGCATTTTACATAAATATGACGACATGCCTGTTGTAACGGTAAAAGCTCTTTATAAAAATATTGATTTTATTTTCAATATTTTTTTGTTCATTAGGAAAGTACGTAAATGTGACAACAAATTTCTGATGTTAATAACATGAGACAATATAGTGTTAAAAAAATGCAGTTTTTAATTATTTTTTAATTACAAAAGGTTTTTAACTTCTATCAACTTTATTATGTGTAACATGCTTAGGAAAAACCGTATTGCTGTTTAAACTAGGTATTCTTGTACCCCCTTATATTACAATTATGACATCATAACCAATGTTATCAGAGCTAAGGTTATAACATACCGTTTTTCTTTTAATGTCATAGTTCTAATAAAACTATGACGACAATCCTTATCTAGCATATAAAAGGCTGTTCTTTGTAAAAACATCGATCTGATTTTAAACGTTTACTTTATTACAGAAGCACTTAGAGGTGACAAGTTTCTGATGTAATAATGACATAAGCTACTACAGTGCTATATAATAATGGAGTTTTTCGTACAAACATTAATTATATGTAAAAAAATTTATTACAAGAGGTTTTTAACCTTATCAATTTTTTTGAAAATGACCAATTAAACACAAGACTATTAAAAGGATAAGCTAAATTGTCGTTTCTTGTAACAAAAATTTTCTAGTAGCAGAATAAATCTTTAAACCGTGTAACCCGTAAAAACTAATTTAAAAATGTTCAGGTATATTCTGGTTCGAATTAAATAATTAAAATTACTACTTAGACACCATAAATGTTTCTGTATTTGTTAGTTAAACAGAATTAATTTATTTAAAATTTTCAGGAATTATTCTAGTTTCAGTAGACAAATCAGATTTTATAATAAAACCCCAAAATTTACTGTATTGTACATAAGTATATCGACTTGCCTCTTGTAATGATAAAAGTTCTTTATAAAAATATCGATTTTATTTTCAATATTTTTTTGTTAATTAGAAAAGCATGTAAATGTGACGATAAATTTCTGATGTTAATAACATGACAAAATACAGTGTTATAGAAAATGTAGTTTCTAATTATTTTTAATTACAAAAGGTTTTTAACTTCTGTCAATATTATTACGTGTAACTTCCTTAAAATAAACCATACTACTGTTTAAGCTAGGTATTGTTACACGCCTTTATATTATAATCATGATATTATAACCGATGTTATCAGAGCTAAGGTTACAACATACCGTTTTTCTTTTAATGTCAAAGTTCTAATAAAACTATGACGACATTTTTTATCTAATATATAAAATGCAGCTCTTTGTAACATTGATTTGGTTTTAAATGTTTTTTATTACAGTAGCACAAGTTTCTGATGTTATAATAACATAAGCTACTACAGTACTATATAAAAATGGAGTTTTTCGTAAAAACTTTGATCATAGTTAAAAAATATTTTTTTTGATTACAAGAATTTTTTAACCTTATCAATTTCTTTAAAATGAGCCATTAAACCCAAAATTACTAAAGGGATAAACCAAACTGTTATCTCTGGTAGCAAAAATTTTTCTAGTAGCAGAATAAATTCTTAAAGCGCGTAACGCGTAAAAACTAATTTAAAGATTTTAGGTATTTTCTGGTTTGAATTAAATAATTAAAATTACTACTTAGACTCCATAAATATTTTTGCATTTTGTAGTTAAATAAAACTACTTTTATTTAAAATTTTCAGGAATTAATCTAGCTTCAGTTGACAAATCAGATTTTATGTTAAAATGCCCCAAAATTACTGCATTTTACATAACTATGTCGACATGCCTCTTTTAATAATAAAAGTTCTTAATAAGAATTTTTATTTTATTTTCAATATTTTTGTTATAATAAGATAAATACGGAAATGTGACGACAAAATTATGATGATAATAACATGAGACAATACAATGTTATGCAAAAATATAGTTTTTAATTCTCAAAAGGTTGGGGACTACAAAAGGTTTTTAACTTCTTTTAATTTTATTACGTGTAACTTGCTTAGAAGAAACCATATTACTGTTTTAGCTAGGTATTGTTACACCCCGTCGTATTATGATCATGACATTATAACCAATGTTATCGGAACTAAGGTTATAGCTTACCGTTTTTCTTTTAATTTCAAAGCTCTAATAAAACTATGACGACATACTTTATCTAGTATATAAAATGCAGAGTTCTTTGTGAAAACATTGATTTGGTTTTAAATATGTTTTTTAATTACAGAAGCACGCAGAGATGACAAGTTTCTGATGTTATTATAACGTAAGCTATTACAGTGCTACATAAAAATAAAGTTTTTCGTAAAAACACTGATCATATTTAAAAAAAAATATTTTTTTTTTATTCCAAGAGGTTTTTAGCTTTATCAATTACTATAAAATGAGCCATTAAACACAAGATTACTAAAGGATTAAACTGAACTATTAATTAAATTGATGAACATCTATATGAAGGGGCATTACCTTGTTTAAGGCCAGCAAAATCAGAAGCATTGAAAAATTTCATTGGAAACTGAAAGTGATGCTAAAATAAATGCTTAACTCGTCTTTAAGCTATAAGGCAACCCTAAAACAGCAATTGTACAATATATTTCCAAGAGATTATTTTATTTTACGTTATCTCATCAATTTAACTTACCAAGTATTTATTTTCTGGTAGTTTTATAACACTAGTTCAAGGTTTTGGAATATTTTGAATGGCTTCTAGAACCTTATACAACCTATATCTTTGGATAAGCTCTAAAATACCAAACCCTTCATGCCAATGAACTGTACGTAAGAAGGAATTCTGACCAATAATAATCAAAACTCTAAAAAAAGGGATTTCAAGAACAATATAAACATAAGAAAAACTTATGTTGATTCCAATTGTTTAAAGTTCATTAAGTTTGAAATAACCCATCCAGAAGCTACAAACCAGAGACAATTTTCCTGATTTTTGAAAAGAAGGGGTGGGTGACACCCCTACAAAGTCAAATGATCTTAAATAAAAATAATACCATCAGATCCAGCAAATCAGAAAATGTTATTTTAGAAGATCCAAGCTGCTATATACAAAATGTGGAATCTTTTGTTTTTGGCCTGAACAAAGATAATAGATACATGTTTATTTATTTTTTCCCCTGAATTGAATGTATCAAATACAATTGGAAAAGGGCTCATTTGACTGGAAATTAAAGTTCTAGTTTCCTTTTGAAGTGACCAAAAAGATTGAAGGGCAGCTAGTCCCTTGTAGGTGTCGATTCACCATGATCCAATTACATCAATAATTTATAAATCATTTAATGCATTATTTTCATACTAACAACAACACTGGAATATGCAAATCTATCCATAAAGTAAGACCAGTAACCAAGTCTATCTATATATAGAAAAATAAGTTGTCTGTGTGTGTGTGTGTGTATGTGTGTCGAGTGACGTCATGTTTGTGTGTCGACTGACGTCATGCTTGTCGACTGACGAAATTAAAGACCGGGACATCGAGACACAAATGACGACCGGGACACCGGGACATAGGGAATATAAATGACGACCGGGACACTCCAAGAGAAAGCGACCGGGACACAAGGAATGTTCGATTAGCAATCACCATCAACAAAGCACCGGGACACAAATGACGACCGGGACACAGGGAATATAAATGACAACCAGGACACTCAAAGAGAAATTACAGACCGGGACACCGGAACACAAATGACGACCGGGACAAAAATGACGACCGGGACACAGGGAATATAAATGACGACCACGACACTCAAAGAGAAATTACAGACTGGGACATCGGGACACAAATGACGACCGGAACACAGGGAAACAACAGCAACGGGGACGCCGGGGGCACAGGGGGATATACAAATGACGACGGGGACACAGGGAATGTTTGATTAGCAATCACCATCAACAAAGCTCAAGGGCAATCATTAGAATAATGAGGTATAGATCTGAAAACAGATTGTTTTACCCATGGAGAATTATATATGTTGCATGATCAAGAGTCGGTAAACCTGACAATCTATTTATATGCACAGACAATGGGACAGCCAAGAATGTTGTATATTCGCAAGTTTTACGTAGTTAAATATATATATATATATATATATATATATATATATATATATATATATATATATATATATATACAGGTAGGACACAGGGACACAATAGGGAATATAAATGACGACCGGGACACTCAAAGAGAAAGCGACCGGGACACGAGGAATGTTCGATTAGCAATCAGGGACACAGGGAAACAACAACAACGGGGACGCCGGGGGGCACAGGGGGTCTTCTATATATATAAAAATAGACATCCGGACACAAATCACGACCGGGACACAAGGAATATAAATGACGACCGGGACACAGGGACACAACTACAACGGGGACGCCGGGGGCACAGGCGGGATATATAAATGACGACCGGGACACAGGGATTGTTCGAATAGAAATTACAAACCGGGACACAAATGACGACCGGGACACAGGGACACATCATTACAATAATAAGGTATAGATCTGAATACGGATTGTTTTTCTCATGGACAATTATATGGTGCATGTTCATAAGTCAGTAAACCTGACAATCTATTTACATGCAACATATATATATATATATATATATATATATATATATATATATATATATATATATATATATATATATATATATATATATATATATACATATGGATAAGAATAATCCAATTAATTTAAAACATGCTTCGTCAAATAATAAAAGATATTTAGATTATATTTTGGTCTTAAATTGTAAGGATTTCATTGATATTTCTAAAAATATATATCCACCAGAGCTTATTCTTGAGCCTAGTCATGGCGCTGGTCATGAAGATCATTTCTTAGATTTAAATATTAATATTTGTGATAATAATAAATTAAATTTTAAAATGTATAATAAAACGGATGATTTTGATTTTTAAGTGATTAGTTTCCCGTTCTCTGAAAGTAATAGACACTCAAATATCACATATTCAGCGTTTTTCTCACAGTTACTTCGTTATGCAAGGATTTGTAGTAATTATATTGATTTTAAAAATAGATGTAAAATCTTAAGCCAAAAATTGATATCAAGAGGTTTTTCTGCAAATAAATTAACTTGGCAATTTAAAATATTTAGTTTTCATTATAACGAACTTTTAAATAAATATCAAAAGAATTATCTAGAAATACTTAAAGAAATTTTCAACTAATTTCGGAGGTTCGAGAAATGTTGTCGCAGCGCCATTTATTTTGAATTGTATTTCTTATTGAGCGGATTTTCTTAAAAATTAGCCACATGGTAAAGATGAATTCTATAATTGTTTAGTTCATTCAGGTATTTTGCAATGTTTTAATCTTTGTTATTTGGTAAAATTTATAATATTTAGTTTACCTATTGTTGCTAAAGGGAGGAAAATATTAACAGGATAAGCTTGTTTTGGTTTTACTTGGTTGTTTTACATTTGCTGTTTTTTTTTCTTTCATAGGCATATATTTTGGGGGTGATACCTGACGCGGGGATGCCATGGATATTCTGTGGTAGCCACAGCACTGTGCTGGGTAGAGAATTTAGAGTGGCGAAACCCTATATAGGCCAGTGTATTCTCCTGATGAGCCCTTATGTTGGGTGTTGCCTCTGAATTATTTGTCTATATTATTTTTTCTGTTGTTTGGTAAATGACGACTTATACTTATTGACGAAATGACTGCCTGTCCATGGATTATTCTTTATGGTTGATTGTGTGTGGCTATGCTGTTTGACCTATGTGATTGTATGGATGAGTAGGGTTAAGGCTTCATTCAAGTGCTGGTCTATATTAATCACTAATTTAGGAAAACAGTCTTCCTTTTCTCCTTCTGTCTCTCTTTTTTTCTTTTTTTTTCTTTTTTTTGTGTTTGTGCTGTTGCATTGGTGATTTCTCTTCATGATATTATTCCAGGTTGGATCCAGTGCTGGTGGAGAAATTTTTTTTTAGTTTTCTCCCCGACAGACCTTTACCCTGGTCCAGGTTTTTAACCTGATATTGTCAATTATTGGTGAGATGGCACTTATGCAAATTTCATGTTCTTTCATGTTTTTGTTTATGTATTTATTGACCTATTGACCTTGGCATGTTTTTTGGACTTTGATTGTTGGATTTTGATTTGGATGTTGGTTTGTTTTAGATTTATTTTCAATAACTTTTTATGCAACAAAACACAAATATTAGCCTCGGAACTCGGAACGATTTTTGAAAGTTAGTAAGTGTAAAAGTCGTTGGTTTCTTTGCCAAGATCATTTTGTCCCACGGGCTTCTGTTAAGAGCACATTGTATAAAAAAATGTTTTTATGCAAGTTACGTGGTAATGTTAATTGTAGAACAACCAATGTAATTTACCTATTAGAATGTAATAAATGCTGCCTACAATATGTGGGGGAAACTACTAATAATATATATAAAAGATTTTCTGGACATAAGACAACAGTTAATAATGAAAAAACTAATAACTATCTAGTTCAACATTGTAATAATGGTAAATGTTCCATATCAGATATAACTGTCACAATTTTAGAAAATTTTAAATTAGAAAATTTAAATAAAGAAGAGAAGAATAACAGACTACGTAAACAAGAGGATTTCTGGATCCATACTCTTGGTACAGCTTATCCTTTTGGGCTAAATGATCGTGTAGCAAAATATGGTGACATGTCTCATGTTGTTGTTAAATGTATTGATGGTTTTATGGACCATCCTTCTTTTACTTGTCCTACTAAACGTAAAAAACGATCGAGAGGACATAGGAAAAATAATAGAAAAAATAAATTAGATGTACATATGCTTTCTATAGATCTATGCCAGCTACTTGAATCTAGGGGTATGATTTCTGTAATAAAATGTCTAAATAATTTATCCAAGAGGAATTTGATCAAACTTTTCTGGATTGTTAAGAATAATACAGCTCTTGATTATAATTTTAAAGTAATATGTGATACAATTTGCATTCTAACTAAAACGAAATTTATTTCAAAAAAGAAAGAGTTCGATAAGATTAGTAATAAGGATAACAGATTATATTTACCTATTAATTTTACTTGTAAGCAGATTGAAGATATTAATTTACCAGAGATTTTAAATCAGCGGCATATGAAACAGGCCCTTCCTAGTAATTTGAATTATAATGATAGTCCAGTTTTAACTTATAAATTTTCAAAAACTATTGGGCAAATTATTTTTAATTATAATTTAATACTAAAAAGACTAGATAGTGATATAAATTGGAAACCGGTTTGTAATTGTAAGCAACTTGGCCCATTTGTAAATCCTACTTACAAACATGTTATAACAGGGGACTTGTCAATAATAAAGCAAGATGATCTTCAAATTATAATGAATAAAGGGGCTAAATTCCGTCTTTCTCATCATCTGAAACCATCGAGTGTTCTTGATGGCTTGGAAAATGATTTTGATTTATTTATTGATAAGTGGTGTCAGAAAGAGAATAAAAATAAAGAGAGTTTTCAAAGTTGGAAGAATTTAATTATTAGTAGAATAAGAAATAAAATATATTCTAACTTAAAAAATAGTAACACTAAATCATTATTTTATAATGCGAAGATTAAACAAGCAATTGCTAATCTAAAGAATGAATTTGTAATTGTGCCAGTGGATAAAGCTAATAATAATTTTGCCATAATTTGTCAGAAGCTGTATTGTGATATCTTAAAAAGGGAGTTATGCACAACTAATGTTTACGAAAAGGTAAATATAGAGGATGAGAATTTAATTGAAAAGACTGAAGAAATACTTTTTAAAAATTTTAATATTAAAATAAATGACAATGATAAAAAGTTCCCTTTTCTATATTGGACTGTAAAATTTCATAAGAATCCCCCTAAACCACGGTTTATTGCTGGAGCAACTAAATGTCCAACCCGCATTGCTGCTACTGACCTTTCTTTAATTTTAAAGGAAATTGTAAATAAACTTAAAACCTATTGTTCTGGTATTAAAAAATTTTCGAATTTTAATCCATATTGGAGTGTTAATAATTCACTGCAGGTGATAGATTCTTTAACTATGGTTTCAGCTAAAAGAATTGAGTCTTTCGATTTTGCGACAATGTATACTAATTTATCACTTACTGTAGTGTTTGATAATTTAAAAACTGTTATCAAGAAATCTTTCCTCTTATCTAGTAAAAGGTTCTTAAAAATAGACATTTATAATAAAAAAGCTATATGGACAAGTTGCTTTAATACTACAGTTAACTTGAGATGTTACAGCTTGGATATGATTTTTGAGTTATTGGAATTTGTTTTATACAATACTTATATAAGATTTGGGGGTGATTTGTACAAGCAAATTGTGGGAATTCCAATGGAGGGGAATGCCAGCCCATTTATAGCTGACTTATTTTTAAGTCAACTAGAATATAAATATATGATGGATAAGAATAATCCAATTAATTTAAAACATGCTTTGTCAAATAATAAAAGATATTTAGATGATATTTTGGTCTTAAATTGTAAGGATTTCATTGATATTTCTAAAAATATATATCCACCAGAGCTTATTCTTGAGCCTAGTCATGGCGCTGGTCATGAAGATCATTTCTTAGATTTAAATATTAATATTTGTGATAATAATAAATTAAGTTTTAAAATGTATAATAAAACGGATGATTTTGATTTTGAAGTGATTAGTTTCCCATTCCCTGAAAGTAATATACACTCAAATATCACATATTTAGCGTTTTTCTCACAGTTACTTCGTTATGCAAGGATTTGTAGTAATTATATTGATTTTAAAAATAGATGTAAAATCTTAAGCCAAAAATTGATATCAAGAGGTTTTTCTACAAATAAATTAACTTGGCAATTTAAAAAATTTAGTTTTCATTATAACGAACTTTTAAATAAATATCAAAAGAATTATCTAGAAATACTTAAAGAAATTTTCAACTAATTTCGGAGGTTCGAGAAATGTTGTCGCAGCGCCATTTGTTTTGAATTGTGTTTCTTATTGAGCGGATTTTCTTAAAAATTAGCCACATGGTAAAGATGAATTCTATAATTGTTTAGTCCATTCAGGTTTTTTGCAATGTGTTAATTCTTGTTTGGATTGCTACCGGAGTTGTATTAAATTTTGAAGGAAGTAACATCCAAAGGATAAAGAATTATGGTAGTTGATTATAAGCTTGCATATTCTATTCTGTAATAGGCTTTCCTGCTAAGGGAAGTCTCAGGCTGAGACTCTCAGCAGGCAAGGTGACTAAAGCTTTCCTGTTACGAAAAGACTTAACAGGTAAGATGACTTAAGGAAAGTCTTAGCTAAGGATACTTCACGTTTATGAAGTCACATTTGCTGAAAGTCAGCATTTTACGAGAAAAATTGTAGAGAGAATTGATTTGTGTTTGTATCTATAAAAGTATGTCTTGAGAAACTAGGCAAGAACGTCTATTATAAAATAGGCAAGTATAAAGCCTAAGAAAATGCACCTTTGAGACTAATCCTCTGTGGATCTGGTAAAGATATTGCTTCGAAGCATTAGACAAACCACTTTTCTAGAATGTTGAAGCTCAATTTCAAATGCTTAATGAAAATATACAATCTGATATCTCGTATAATTTATTAACTTGTCATTTAATGTTTCATTCGAATTCAAAATCTTTCACCATAAATTTCAATAATACTAGGCTATTTTGGATCTTTTGTGGTGCGTGCTTTATATTTATAGTGTTTTTTAACAGTGTTTTTTAATACTATGGTGCTCTTAAACTCTTTTTTTTAAGAAGTATGTTTAATGCAGAGACCGATTATATATAGGAACAGTCTGAAAGTCTATATTTTTGAAAATAACTATTGGTGGGGATAATTTGTCAAAAAACACTATGTCCCTCTGAAGCCAACAGCTTACATCCAGGTGTGGAAGGGCCGAGGGGAAGGAGGCATAACTTTTCTTTTACTTGTTTACCCTATTCATCTAATATCATCTTTTGAATTTCGAATTGAACTGAAGCTATATGAAATTCCCGTATCAGTAATGTCCCAAAATGAAACTTTTTGTTGGGGGGGGGGTGGACACCTCCCCCTGTATACGGCCTTGATCACAAAAACATCCTCAATATATCCCTGTAAACACTTTCTACTTGGAACTCTGAACTTGATTGGGTGATATTTTAGAAATAACAAAAGTTTTGATCGTAATTACATGTCATTTTTGACCCAATCAGTAACAAGATGTCTAACAGAGAAATCATAATCGTTTGTCCTGATATTCTTTACTATGTTGCCACTCTTTGTCCAAGACAAATGATACAAAGGTCTTTCATCAATATTAGGCTATGGTCTTGGCAGTTGATTGGCCCAGTTGTTTCACTCTGTTTTACCCTTGTCTAAGAAATACATTATACTGGATGCCGTAGATTTTGCATCCTCCAAACAACACTATTGGGGCTCTGGGAAAGATTAAAAACATGTGTAGGAAAATATCAGGTCCAGTCCAGGATCCCTTGGCGAGGGATTTGAATCTCTACAAAGTGGAATAGGTGACAAACAGTACATCGCTATTCAGTAGCTCAGGTCAGTAACAAAATACACCAACCTCTTGGCAAAGAAAAAGAAACCATAAAATCAAAGAAGAAAATTGTTATAACAAAAAAAGGTTTTTTTTCGTACACTGAAACGGTACATCTACCACACAAGAAATTCCATCCATCAATCATTTCGTAATTATATATTTTCAATAGAGAAAACGTTAATACGAGTGTAAAACATGGTTAATATGAATAATTCTGCCCTCAGCAACCGCTCTCCGACAATATCCATTTAAAAACATTTACTCCAATGATGATTTTTTCGTGGATTTGTCTTCCACATGTATATATTTACATGTTGTAGTAAAAAAAATCTAACAATGAAATACTGAGTATAACTGGTGGAATATCTTATGATATTTGTGTATTAAATAATATATTTTTACAAATAATCGTCAACATAACGGGAACACCGGTGGGTAATAGCATCAATCTCTCAAATTAAACGAGCTACATACAGTTTATGTTTATCACACCAAAGTCTTAAAAGAAATTGACAGGTCATCCAATTGATATGAATATGAGACAGATAGTGACATAAAAATGCACTTAGAGTGGTGACAACTAGTGAATTACATTTAGTTGGGAAAATAAATCACGAGATATTTAATATACCCCAATGGCTTCCACCGAATATTAAGGTGGACGGAAAATTAACACTTGCTCCATCCAATTTCACTTTACAAAAAGGACTTACTACAGCACCCGATGTAAAAGTCTCTCTCCCTTCAGCAATACATCATGTACGAAAGGAACAGCTTATGAGTTTTATTGCCTTGGCAGTGGAAAAACTGAAAGCTAGTGGAAATAATATTAATCTACTTGTACCTCATACAATTAACAATCAGTGACATATTGTCACAGGCATCCACACCTTCACTGACTCTTCATTTATCAATGGAGAAAAAACCAAAGGCTCTTATAAAAAAGATGAGGGCAAAGAGGATGAAAATATAATCAGGCAGTCTGGTCAGGCAGGTGCTAGAACTGCAGGTAAAAATCAACCTTCAGGCTTGATAAGACAGACAGACCAAAAACAAGACGAAAACAAGAAAATACAAAAAAGTATAAAATACAAAAAAAAAAACAAGAAGGTATGAAATTAGGATGGGGCAGTCCAATCATACAGGTAGGCAACTAAAAGTAGTAATCATCCTCAATTTGAGGCAATTGTGACAAAACAGACCGAAAAGAAAACAAAACAAAATCAGTGAATCTTATAAAAAAGATGAAGATATAAAGGACATAAATCGGATTAGGCAGTCTGATCTTGATGGAGACGAAACCAAAGACTCAAATAAAAAAGATGATGGCATAGATATTTTATCATCTATGTCATATATAGTCGCTGGAACCTTTGTTGGAGTCCTTATTTATCTTGTTCTCATTGGACTTTGTAAAATGATCTGCTATATAGCAGATCATATGCTATATGATGATCTGATAAGACCGTCGTGGAAAGTATAAGAACCGATCATGATTTAGACAAAAAAAATGCAAGCAATAAAAAAGGCAAGATCAAGAAACAAAGGAATAAAGAAGGAAAGAAAGAAAGAAAGAAAGAAAGAAAGAAAGAATGAATGAATGTATGAATGAATGAATGGAAGAAAGAAAGAAAGAAAGAATGAAAGAATGAAAGAATGAATGAATGAAAGAATGAATGAATGAAAGAAAAAAGAAAATGAAAAAAAGAAAGAAAATGAATGAATCAATAAATAAAAGAAAAAAGAAAATGAATAAATGGAAGAAAGAATGAATGAAAAAAAGAAAGAAAATGAAAGATAGAAAGATAATGAATACAAGGAAGAATGAATGAATGAAAGAATGAATAAATGAATGAAAGAAAGAAAATGAAAGAAAAAAAGAAAATAAATGAATGAAAGAAATAATGAATGAATAAATGAATGAATGAAAGAAGGAAAGAAGGAAAGAAAGAAACAAAGATAGAATGAAAGAATGGATTAAAGAATGAATGAAAGAGTGAATGGAAGAAAGAAAGAATGAAAAAAATAAAGAATGAGAGAATGAGACCATTCACACTTGCAAGAGCAGCTGATGAAACAACTCCAGGTAAAAATAATGATAACTCTGCAGATGAGAGTGAAAATCAGATGATCATGAGAGTGAAAATCTAATGAGACAACCCTATCACGATGGACACGATAATATTGACTCAAATGCGAAAAAAGATGAGTGCATAGAGGATTAAAATCTGAAGAATGAATGAAAGAATGAATGAATGATGAATTAATGAAAGAAAAAATGAATGAATGAATGAAAGAAAGAGAGAAATAATAAATGAATGAAGGAAACAAAGAATGAATGAATTAAAGAATGAATGAAAGAATGAATGAATGAATGAATGAAAGAATGAATGAATGAAAGAATGAATGAATGAATGAAAGAAAGAAAATAAAAGAAAGAAAATGAATGAATGAAAGAAAGAATGAATGAATGAATGAAAGAATGAAAGAAAGAAACAAAAAAAGAATGAATGCAGGAATGAATTAAACAATGGATGAAAGAATGTAAGAATATTTGAAGGAATTTAAAAATGAATGAAAGAAGGAATGAAAGAAAGAAAGAATGAAGAAATGAAACCATTCAAACAATCGCAAGAGCAACTGATGAAACAACTCCAGGTACAAATAATCATAACTCTGCAGATGAGACTTAAAATCTGATGATCATGAGAGTGAAACTCAGACGAAACAGCCAAATCATGATGGACACGATAATATTGACTCAAATGCGAAAAAGATGAGTGCATAGAGGATGAAAATGTGATGATATTTGAATAGTTGCAGTCCGATGATGTAGGTATGAAAACTTCAGAAACAAATCACCCTCAATATGAGGCAAGCGACACAAAACAAACAGACCGAAAACGACACGAAAACAAAAAAATACAAGAAGGTATAAAATACAAGAAGACCAGGAGGCATAAAAATAGGATGAAGCAGTCTGATCATGCGGGTAAGACAACTTCAAATAGTAATCATCCTCAATTTGTGGCAAGCGTGACCAAACAGACCGAAAAAAAACAAGAAAAAGAAATAAGTCTTATAAAAATGTTGAGGATATAAAGGATATAAATCGGATTAGGTAGTCCGATCATGATGTAGACGAGTACAAAGACTCAAATAAAAAAGATGATGGCATAGAGAATGAAAATCTGGTTTTGCAGTCTGATTATACAGGAACGACAACGGCAGGTACGAATCAACCTCAATTTGAGGCCTGTATAATGAAAATCTGATGAGGCAGTCTGATTATACAGGAACGACAACTACAGGTACGAATCAACCTCAACTTGAGGCAAGCGCAATAAAACAGACAGAACATAAAAGAGATGAAAACAATGAGTCAAATAAAAAACATGAAGATACAAAGGATAAAAATCAGATTAGACACTCGGATCATGATGTAGAACAAACCAAAGACTCAAATAAAAAAGATGAGGGCAAAGAGAATGAAAATATAATCAGGCAGTCTGGTCATGCAGGTACGAGAACTGCAGGTAAAAATCAACCTCAATTGGAGGCAGGCTTGATAAGACAGACAGTCCAAAAACAAGACTAAAACAAGAAAATACAAGAAAGCATAAAATACAAGAAAACAAGAAAGTATAAAATTAGGATGAGGCAGTCCGATCATGCAGGTAAGGCAACTAAAAGTAGTAATCATCCTCAATTTGAGGCAAGCTTGACAAAACAGACCGAAAGAAAACAAGACAAAATCATTGAATCTTATAAAAAAGCTGAAGTTATAAAGGAAATAAATCGGATTAGGCAGTCTGATAAAGATGGAGACGAAACCAAAGACTCAAATAAAAAAGAGGATGGCATAGATATTTTATCATTATGCCATATATAGTCACTGGAACCTTTGTTGGATTATTTATTTATCTTTTTCTCATTGGACTTTGTAAAATGATCTGCTATATTACAGATCATATGCTATATGATAATCTGCTAAGACCGTTGTGGAAAGTATTAGAACCGATCATGATTTAGACAAAAACAATGCAAGCAATACAAAAGGCAAGATCAAGAAAGAAAGGAAGAAAGAAGGAAAGAAAGAAAGAAGGAAAGAAAGAAAGAAAGAATGAAAGAAAGAATGAATGAATGAATGAATGTATGAATGAATGAATGAATGAATGAATGGAATAAAGAAAGAAAGAATGAATGAAAGCATGAAAGAATGTATGAATGAAAGAATGAATGAAAGAAAGAAAGAAAATGAAAAAAAGAAAGAAAATGATTGAATCAATAAATAAAAGAAAAAAGAAAATGAATTAATGAAAGAAAGAAAATGAAAGATAGAAAGAAAATGAATAAATGAAAGAATGAATGAATGAAAGAATGCATGAATGAATGAAAGAAAGAAAAAAAGAAAATAAATGAATGAAAGAAATAATGAATGAATAAATGAATGAATGAATGAATGAAAGAATGAAATAATGAAAGAAGGAAATAAAGAAACAAAGAATGAATGAAAGAATGAATGGAAGAAAGAAAGAATGAAAGAAATAAAGAATGAGAGACAGTTGCAAGAATTCAAGAATTCAAGAATTTAGTGACACAGCCTAATCACGATGGACACGATAATATTGACTCAATTGCGAAAAAAATTAGGGCATAGAGGATGAAAATGTGATGATTTTTGAATATTTGCAGTCCGATGATGTAGGTATGACATCTTCAGAAACAAATCACCCTCAATTTGAGGCAAGCGACACAAAACAAACAGACCAAAAACGAGACGAAAACAATAAAATACAAGAAGGTATAAAATACAAGATAACAAGAAGGCATAAAAATAGGATGAGGCAGTCTGATCATAAGGGTAAGACAACTTCAAGTAGTAATCATCATCAATTTGAAACAAGCGTGACAAATCAGACCGAAGAAAAAACAAGACAAAATCAATAAATCTTATAAAAATGTTGAGGATATAAAGGATATAAATCGGATTAGGCAGTCCGATCATGATGGAGACGAGTACAAAGACTCAAATAAAAAAGATGATGGCATAGATAATGAAAATCTGGTGAGGCAGTCCGATTATACAGGAACGATAACTGCAGGTACGAATCAACGTCAATTTGAGGCAAGCGTAATAAAACAGACAGAACATAATAGAGATGAAAACAATGAGTCAAATAAAAAACATGAAGATATAAAGGAAAAAAATCAGATTAGGCAGTCGGATCATGATGTAGAAAAAACCAAAGACTCAAATAAAAAGGATAAAGGAAAAGAGAATGAAAATATAATCAGGCAGTCTGGTCATGCAGGTACAAGAATTGCAGATAAAAATCAACCTCAATTGGAGGCAGGCTTGATAAGACAGACAGACCAAAAACGAGACGAAAACAAGAAAACACAAGAAAGCATAAAATACAAGAAAACAAAAAGGTATAAACTTAGGATGAGGCAGTCCGATCATGCGGGTAAGGCAACTACAAGTAGTATTCATCCTCAATTTGAGCAAGCATGACAAAACAGACCAAAAAACAAGATAAAATCAGTGAATCTCATAATAAAGATGAAGATATAAAGGATATAAATTGGATTAGGCAGTCTGATCTTGATGGAGATGAAACTAAAGACTCAAATAAAAAAGATGATGGCATAGATATTTTATCACCTATGCCATATTAGACATTAAAACAAACCAGATTGAAAGTCTAACAAGCAAAAACGATTTCTCGATGCCTGGATTGTCTTCCTTGGCCAGAAACGAATTCCATATTATGTTATGTGCTAAGGGTCATAAGCAGTGCTGCAAGAAGTGCTCCAAATTTGTACTTAAGTATCAAGTATTAAGTACTCATTGTTTTTTTTTACTTAAATATCAAGTAATAAGTACTTCCCAAATTCTTACTTAAGTATCAAATATCAAATACTTACCAAACTTGTACTTAAGTATTACTTCAAGTACTACTTCAAGTATTTATTCTATATATATATATATATATATATATATATATATATATATATATATATATATATATATATATATATATATATATATATATATATATATATATATAATAATTTAATTTATAACCCACAAAGTACATTAAACTGTGGAGTAAACACACAAAAAAAGAAAAAACAAGACAAAAAACATAACAACATAAATAACATAGCAGCATAACGACATACAACATAAATAAATTACCTCCAATCAAAAAATGGCCAAAGAGGGTCAAAAACACCGACCATTTGCCGAGTTTTAAAACATATATCTTTAGATAAATGTTTCAGTCGCGAGGGCGCATCAACGATGTCATATTTAGAGACGACTGTATGATTCCGATACCACCGAGGCAGACGCAGCAAATACTTGCAATACTTAAAATATCCTGAGCGTATTTTCTTTGTATCCTTCTTGCGAAGGAGGAAAGCAAAACCAGAAAGATAAAAAACAGCAGGGGCACAAAAACTAGAATAAAGACGGCATAGTCCATTTCGGTTATACCGACCACGATTTGGTGAAATTTTCGCGTATCCAACCCGCATACTTTTCAGCACGCTGGACGTAATAGCGGAGCAAGTAGACGAAAGTGACGTGGAAAAAGAGAGACCCAACCATTTAATACTTGCTGAACATGGTATAGTTGAAGAACCCAAGCAAAGAGGTGATGCTAGTGGAGGACCCCCAAAACACAAAAACTCACATTTGGAGGCATTAACTGAAAGGCCTACTGTGGATAGTGCGGCTGAAAGCCGGTAGAAGTAGGTAATTAGACTATTTTTTGTCCGGCTAAGAAGCAGAACATCATCTGCATATGCAACGTGACTAATGCCTAAATTATCATTGTAAAAAATTGACGGTTGAAGACGTTGGAGACACGAAGCTAAAACACATTTAAAAATGCTCGGGGATAACACGGCACCTTGCCTAACGCCTTTTTTAACAGGAATATACTCCCCTACCGTACCATTCCACTTCACCCTAACTGAAGAATTAGCATACCAATACTTAAGCACGGAAACAATAGAAAGGTTAACACCCGAGGCTGCTAGAGAAAACAAAGCATTTGAATGAATTACATTATCAAAAGCACTAGATATGTCAACAGTCAAACAATACAGGGGACTTTTTTTAGCAACAGCTTGTTTCATTAGCCGACCCACAATATGGTGAGCTTGAAAACAGCCCATACCTTTTCTAAAACCAAGCTGGAAGGGTGTAAAATTGCACTTGGAGTTAATGGCCGGTAGCAGTACATATTCAAATAGCTTACTAACAAAACAAGACACAGTGATAGGACGATAATTAGAGCAAGCACTGGGGTCCTTACCCCTCTTGACTATGGGAGATATACAACCGGACAAAAAACTATCTGGCACAACGGACTGTGCCAAACACATCTGAAACAATAATTGCAAATGCTTCAGCAGTTCAGGACAATCATAAGCAAAAAACTTGAAGCAAAGACCATCACTATCGAGAGACTCAGACTTATTCACTTGCATAAGAGCTCGGAGTATAACACCAGATTCCACCGACAACACTTGAGATTGGTTGATACGAATTGGGAGGATTGAGTTGACAAGCTTTGTAAAATGATTTTGGAGATTAATATTGAACGAAAGCAAAATATTTTTATAATGAGAAACAAAGTCACATAGCCGAAGAGACGAATTAATTGGAGGTGAACACTTAACACTGTTTATAACACGATCCCAGGATTTCTTGTCACAAGGACCATCCCAGGCATTCAGTCTCGCTCTACGCAGGGAATATTTGTACTCTCGTTTGGTTTTCTGTTTTATTTGATGTACTGAACCAGAAGAAGGACGATTACAGGCCATCCACATACGGAGCCAGAACTTAGCTTTTTGTTTAGCTATCTTCACTTTAGGATCAACTTTCCAAAAGGGATTGCGAGTACCCGTTCGCACGCACTCGGAGGGTACAGCTGTTTTAGCGGCAGACTTTAGACAGAAAACTATTTGCTGATAATACGAGTTGATATCTATCCGCGTTGAAGTTGTAGATACAGATGTTTGCAATAAGTGGGAAGGCACTTTAATAGATGATAATAACTGGGACAATGTCAATACATAAAGTGGAACATTGGTATTTTCCCAATTTAACTTTGAGAACCACTTGGGAGAGTTACGTTGCACAGAGGTCGCCATGGAGCAAGATAGTTGGCACGTGATTGGTAAATGATCGTCGTCGATTTTAGAGTCTTCCACATGAACTATTGATGAAAGTAGAGTTGAATCTGACACAATTACATGATCAAGGTTGGAAGTAAGACCACCACGATTGTGAATATAAGTAAATAGAAGATCTTTATCAGCAAGATGGAATCCTCCAGGTAGTGAATCGAGAAAGATTTCAGATCGGTCGGAATTAGATAATAAGTCAGTGTTCATGTCACCGGCGAGAACCCATTTGGTATTTTGTTTTGAAAGGTCGCTAAGTAGTGTTCGTAGGCGATTACATGCTTGTGAAAAACTAGACAATGACTGCACAGTCTTTTTATTACAGGGGAAATAAATGTTTATAAATGCGGTATCACCACATTTTATCGCTAAGATGTTAGCGTCGCTTTGCAATAATATCGGCTGAGCCTTGTGTCTGAAATAGATGGCCAGACCTCCTGATGGTCTTCCACAGGTTCTTTGGGTGGCTCTCAAGAAGGTATAATGGGTCCGAGAACGCTTTAGGCTATCAACATTCACTTTAGAGAGAAGGTGCTCCTGTAGAAACACAATATCATTTTCAAGTAGCTCACTTATCAGTAGATCCTTGTCTTTTGTACCATTAATATTAAGGGAAACAAAGCTAAACGGAGTTTGAGCATTCATTTATTAGCGTTGTTGAGAGCCGATCGGAGAACTTTGCATTTCAGGCTAAAACTCACGTGTTCCATAGTGCAATTTGCACATTTTGGTGAGGCTTGGCAAGGGTTCTCCTTGGAATTCACATGAGGGCCAGAACATCTGGAACACTTGGGATGTGCTGGTGAGCTGGGACAAGCTCCAATCAGGAAAAGAAAGCGTGCCGAGGAACTACCAGAGCAACGCGAAAGCAGACTTGCTGCTAAAAGAGAAAGTGAAAAAAGAAGGCGTGCCGAGGAACTACTAGAGCAACGCAGAAGCAGACTTGCTGCTAAAAGAGAAAGTGAAAAAAGAAGGCGTGCCGAGGAATCAAAAGACCATCAGGGAAACAGGCTTGAGGCTGATAGAGAAAGAAAGAACAGAAAGCATGCCGAGGAACTACCAGAGCAACGCAGAAGCAGACTTGCTGCTAAAAGAGAAAGTGAAAAAAGAAGGCGTGCCGAGGAACTACTAGAGCAACGCAGAAGCAGACTTGCTGCTAAAAGAGAAAGTGAAAAAAGAAGGCGTGCCGAGGAATCAAAAGACCAGCAGGGAAACAGGCTTGCTGCTGATAGAGAAAGTAAGAAAAGAAAGCGTGCCGAGGAATCAGAGCAATCTGAAAGTTATCGCCTGGCATTCAGGTACAACCCAGTCGATGATTATAGCTTGAGTAGATGTGTTCAAATCAGGACAATGTCTAAAATTTGTCCCTATTGCAAGGCCTTGAAATTCAATGGTGAAACAATGGGAATGTGTTGCGCCTCAGGAAAAGTTAAACTTCCTCTATTGGCTGCACCACCAGAGCCATTGAAGACTTTCCTTACTGGAACTACGTCAGAATCTAAGCGTTTTTTGTCAAAAATCAGACAATACAACTCATGTTTCCAAATGACGTCGTTTGGAGCCCAAATCGAAAATCCAGATCAATTTATGTCTACTTTCAAAGTAAAAGGGCAAATTTATCATAAAGCAGGGTCCCTTCTACCATTCTCAGGCGAGAATCATAAATTTTTACAATTGTACTTCATCAGAGATAGAAATTCTGAATTGAATGCACGTTGCGAAATTTCTCCCAACGTTGAAAGGACAATCGTTTCCCAATTGCAACATCTTTTCCACGAAAATAATAAGTTAGTGCGTCTGTTCAAAACAGCCATCGATTTGATGCCTACTGATACTCATAAAATTGTTATTTCCGCTGACAAAACGCCTCCTGGCCAACATGTGCGTAGATACAATGCTCCGACTATCGACGAAGTGGCAATCGTTATGGTCGGTGATCAGTTTTTACCTCGAGATATTATTCTACATAAGCGAAACGCTCAGTTGTTAAGAATTGCTGAAACTCATCGATGCTACGATGCCCTACAATATCCTATCATTTTTTGGGATGGAGCCGACGGCTATCACTTTAATATTAAATTGATGAATCCAGCCACTAACAAAGAAATGAATAAGAAATGCAGTGCAATGCATTATTATTCCTATAGACTAATGATTCGGCAGGATGAAGAAAATTATATTTTAAAATGCCGTGAATTGTTTCACCAATTTATGGTTGATATGTATGCTAAAATTGAATCAGAACGTTTGCTATATATCCGCCTGAATCAGACCAAGCTCCGCTCTGAACAATACATTCATTTGCGAGATGCAGTTATAAATGACGGTAATACCACAAACGTTGGAAGATTAACAATTTTACCTTCGTCATATGTTGGCAGTCCCCGTCATATGCATGAATATGCTCAAGATGCTATTGCGTATGTTCGTCTCTATGGTCGTCCAGATTTATTTATTACATTTACATGTAATCAATCTTGGGACGAGATACTGCAGCTTTTACTTCAAGGACAATCGGCGGTTCATAGGCATGACATTACGGCACGTGTCTTCCGGCAAAAGTTGAAATCACTGATAAACTACCTTGTAAAAAATGAAGTGTTTGGGTCAGTGCGATGCTGGATGTACTCAGTGGAATGGCAAAAACGAGGTTTGCCACACGCACATATACTAATCTGGCTACATAAAAAAATTACTTCAAACGAAATTGATGATGTGATTTCCGCTGAAATACCTGATAAAAATGTCGATAAGGGGTTACATGATATTATTGTAAAAAATATGATACATGGACCTTGCGGTGCACTGAACGAAAATTCACCATGCATGGCCAAAGGAAGGTGCACAAAGCAATATCCTCGACTTTTAGTACCCAAAACAATTACTGGCAATGATGGTTACCCACAATATAGAAGAAGATCTACTGAAGATGGCGGTAAAACAGCAATAATAAAGAAGCGTAACGGTACCACCATCGAAGTAGATAACCAGTGGGTTGTTCCATATTCCCCTTTATTATCAAAAACATTTAATGCACACATAAACGTTGAATACTGTAACTCCGTAAAGGCAATCAAATACATATGTAAATACGTCAACAAAGGCAGTGACATGGCAGTTTTTGGCTTGCAGTCCGAAATCAAAGATTTCGATGAAATCGTAGAATATCAGGCTGGAAGATACATAAGCAGTAATGAAGCTGTTTGGCGAATTCTTTCATTTCCGATACATGAACGTAGTCCAGCTGTTGTTCACTTAGCGGTACATTTACAGAATGGTCAAGGTGTTTATTTCACGGAAACCAACGTGCAACAAAGAGTCCTGAATCCACCGGATACAACATCAACAGCTTTTTTTTCGCTTTGCAAAAATGATTCTTTTGCGAAAAAACTGCTGTATACTGAAGTGCCTTCGTATTACACGTGGAATACTAAAAATAAAGTATTTGAACGTCGAAAACAGGGTAAGTCAGTCGACGGCCAACCTACCATCTTCAAAGATACCACGATAGGAAGAATCTACACCGTTCACCCCAATCAACATGAATGCTTCTTTCTACGCCTGCTTTTGGTGAATGTACCCGGTCCGACATCCTTTGAGTATTTGAGGACTGTAAATGGTACTATACATGACACTTACCGTAGTGCATGCCAAGCTCTGAATTTATTGGAGAATGACCAACACTGGGATAACTGCATAAATGACGCGTGCGAAACGTCAACCCCAAGTCAAATTCGTGCATTGTTTGGCATCATTTTAACAACTTGCTCTCCATCAGCTCCTACAGATTTATGGGAAAAATATAAGTCAAAAATGTCCGAAGATATACTTCATCGAAAACAGTCATGACATGACTTTTGACGTCAGACATGACTTTTGATTTTACACCAGAAATTTATAACTACACTTTAGTTGTTATAGAAGATTTTTGCATAAGTATGGCAAACAAACCTCTTCAGGGTTTGGGAATGCCTTCACCTAACCGTATCGCTGCTGTTTCGACATGTGTAGAATTGGATCGTGAACAAAGTTACAGTACGAGTGATCTATTGTCGTATGTACAAAATAACATTTCCAAGTTAACGTCGGAACAAAAAGACATTTATGATACGACAATGCATTGTGTCGATAACAACGTTGGAGAAATTTTCTTTTTGGATGCGCCAGGAGGTACTGGTAAAACGTTTGTGATAAAACTGATTCTGGCATCAATTCGATCTAAAAATGATATAGCGTTGGCAATTGCGTCGTCCGGAATAGCCGCAACATTGCTGCCTGGTGGAAGAACTGCTCATTCCGCTTTGAAATTGCCTCTGAACTTGCATTCTACAGAAACTCCCACGTGCAATATTTCCAAATCATCTGGGATGGGTAAAGTATTGCAGCAATGCAAACTTATTATTTGGGATGAGTGCACAATGGCACACAAAAAATCGCTCGAGGCTCTGGATCAATGCTTGAAAGATTTGCGAGGGAAGTCGAAACCCTTTGGCAGCACCTTAATATTGCTTGCGGGAGATTTCAGGCAAACATTACCTATAATACCTAGATCAACTCCTGCAGACGAAATGAATGCTTGCCTGAAAAATTCTAATTTATGGGCACACGTAAAAACATTAAAATTAACTACAAATATGCGTGTCCGATTGCAAAACGATGACTCTGGTCAAACATTTTCAGATCAATTGCTGGCAATGGGAAACGGAAAGCTCCCAGTAGACTCAATTTCAGGACGTATACAACTACCTGCTGATTTCTGTAATTTAGTGACGTCCAAAAATGAATTGATTGAAAAAGTATTTCCGAATATTCTAAAAAATTATAAAAAATAATAAATGGCTAAGTGAAAGAGCGATTCTCGCACCCAAAAATATAGACGTCCACGAAATCAACAATATTGTTTTGACCAAGATTCAAGACCAGGCAGTCCTTTACAAGTCAGTCGACACAGTTTTGGAACCAAATGAAGCGGTTAATTATCCATCTGAATTTTTAAATTCCATAGATCTTTCAGGGTTTCCACCACACGTGCTACAACTAAAAATAGGCGTACCAATAATATTGTTACGTAACATAAACCCACCAAAGCTTTGCAATGGCACTCGACTTGCCGTAAAAAAAAACAATGGAAAACCTAATAGAGGCCACAATCCTGAAAGGGCCTTTTGAGGGTGAGGCTGTTCTTATTCCTCGCATTCCCATGATTCCAACAGATCTGCCTTTTCAATTTAAAAGATTGCAATTCCCAATTCGATTAGCATTTGCAATCACCATTAACAAAGCTCAAGGTCAATCATTAGAAAAATGTGGTATTGATCTTAATACTGATTGTTTTTCCCATGGACAATTGTACGTTGCATGTTCGAGGGTCGATAAACCTGACAATCTATTTATATGCAGCGAGAATTGGACAGCGAAGAATGTTGTATATTCGCAAGTTTTACGCAGTTAATTTGTATTTCGGAACCAAATGAAGCGGTTAATTATCCATCTGAATTTTTAAATTCCATAGATCCTTCAGGGTGTCCACCACACCTGCTACAACTAAAAATAGGCGTACCAATAATACTTTTAAGAAATATCAACCCACCAAAGCTTTGCAATGGCACGCGACTTGCCGTAAAAAAAAAACAATGGAAAACCTAATAGATGCCACAATCTTGACAGGGCCTTATGAGGGTGAGGCTGTTCTTATTCCTCGCATTCCCATGATTCCAACGGATCTGCTTTTTCAATTTAAAAGATTGCAATTCCCAGTTCGATTAGCATTTGCAACCACCATCAACAAAGCTCAAGGGCAATCACTAGAAAAATGCGGTATAGATCTTAATACAGATTGCTTTACCAATGTACAATTGTATGTTGCATCTTTGAGGGTCGGTAAACCTGACAATCTATTTATACGCACAGACAATGGGACAGCGAAGACTGTTGTATATTCACAAGTTTTACGTAGTTAATTTGTATTGTATCTATCTATCTATCTATCTATATAAAAACGAGTTGTGTGTATGCATGTTTGTTTGTTTGTAAAAAGAGCGTTTGCATATGACGTCATTATTAGTACATACGGCTTTGTATATGGACAGACAATGGGAAAGCCAAGAATGTTGTATATTCGCAATTTTTACGTAGTTTGAAACACATATATAAATCTATCTATATTCACAGGTGGGACACAGGGACACAAATACAATGGCGCGTAACTAATATGGCGCGTAACGACTTACGCGCGCGGGGGGGCTTGGGGGGGGGGCGCGAAGCGCCCCCACCAACTAGGTGTTGGGGTGGCGCGAAGCGCCACCCCAACAGCTAGTATATATATATATATATATATATATATATATATATATATATACATATCTATTCACGGGTGGGACACATGGATTGTTCGAATAGAAATTACAGACCGGGACACAAATGACGACCGGGACACAGGGAATATAAATGACGACCGGGAAACTCAAAGAGAAATTACAAACTGGGATACCGGGACACAAATGACCACGGGGACACAGGGAATATAAATGATGACTGGGACACAGGGACACATCATTAGAATAATGAGGTATAGATCTGAATACGGATTGTTTTTCCCATGGACAATTATATGTTGCATGTTCAAGAGTCAGTAAACCTGACAATCTATTTATATGCACAGACAATGGGACAGCAAAGAATGTTGTATATTCGCATGTTTTACGTAGTTAAATATATATATATATATATATATATATATATATATATATATATATATATATATATATATATATATATATATATATATATATATCTATTCACGGGTGGGACACAGGGATTGTTCGAATGAAATTACAGACCGGGACACAAATGACGACCGGGACACCAGGACACAGGGAATATAAATGACGACCGGGAAACTCAAAGAGAAATTACAAACTGGGATACCGGGACACAAATGACCACCGGGACACAGGGAATATAAATGATGACTGGGACACAGGGACACATCATTAGAATAATGAGGTATAGATCTGAATACGGATTGTTTTTCCCATGGACAATTATATGTTGCATGTTCAAGAGTCAGTAAACCTGACAATCTATTTATATGCACAGACAATGGGACAGCGAAGAATGTTGTATATTCGCATGTTTTACGTAGTTAAAAACATATATATATATATATATATATATATATATATATATATATATATATATATATATATATATATATATATATATATATATATATATATCTATTTATCTCTATTCACAGGTGGGACACAGGGACACAACTACAATGGTGCGTAACTAATAAGGCACGTAACGACTTACGTGCGCGGGGGGGCTTGGGGGGGTGCGAAGCGCCACCACAACAGCTAGTATATATATATATATATATATATATATATATATATATATATATATATATATATATATATATATATATATATATATATATACTTGTCTGTGTGTGTGTCGAGTGAAGTCATGTCATCATGTCATATCGTCATGAAGTTAGTTGTCGTCATGTTTGTTATGACGAAGACGTCATTAAAGGTATTTAAGAAATTCGTTCAAAGGCAAAGTTTTAATTGTAAGAAAATTGTGGACGGAAAAATGTTTAATTGTATAATGACTGAAGAACCTACAATGGCAACAGTTGCCTCGGCTGTTGCCATTGTTGGTTCGTCAGTCATTATACAATTAAACATTTTTCCGTCCACAATTTTCTTACAATTAAAAATAAGAAATAAGATAGATAGAGAAAGTAAGAAAAGAAAGCGTGCCGAGGAATCAAAAGAACAGCAAGAAAACAGGCTTGCGGCTGATAGAGAAAGCAAGAACAGAAAGCGTGCCGAGGAGTCACAAGAGCAACGTGAAAACAGGCTTGCGGCTTCAAGAGATAATGCCAGATTAGGAATGTGCAATTTCCGTCAACGAAGGCGTGTTGAGGAACTACCAGAGCAACGCGAAACCAGACTTGCTGCTAAAAGAGAAAGTGAAAAGAGAAGGCGTGCCGAAGAATCACAAGAGCAACGTGAAAACAGGCTTGCGGCTTCAAGAAATAATGCAAAAAGAAAGCGTGCTGAGGAATCACAAGAGCAACGTGAAAATTATCGCATGGCATTCAGGTACAGCCCAGTCGATGATTATAGTAGATGTGTTCAACAGGCTTGCGGCTTCAAGAGATAATGCTAGATTAGGAATATGCAATTTCCGTCAACGAAGGCATGTCGAGGAACTACCAGAGCAACGCGAAACCAGACTTGCTACTAAAAGAGAAAGTGAAAAAAAGAAGGCGTATCGAGGAATCACAAGAGCAACGTGAAAACAGACTTGCGGCTTCAAGAGATAATGCCAAAAGAAAGCGTGCCGAGGAATCACAAGAGCAACGTGAAAATTATCCAATGGCATTCAGGTACAGCCCAGTCGATGATTATAGTAGATGTGTTCAAATCGGGACTATGTCTAAAATTTGTCGCTACTGCAAGGCCTTGAAATTTAATGGTGAAACAATAGGAATGTGTTGCCCTTCAGGAAAAGTTAAACTTCCTCAACTGGCTGCACCCCCAGAGCCATTGAAGACTTTGCTTTTCGGAACAAAGTCATAATCTAAGCGTTTTTTTTTCAAAAATCAGAAAATATAACTCATGTTTCGAAATGACGTCGTTCGGTGCATTAATACAAAAGAAGAAGACAAAACTAAAACAGGTAAAAACTACAAAAAGAACTAAAAAGAAAATACTAAAAAAACTAAAAAAGCTACAAAAAATAAAAAAAAGTTAAAAAACTAAAAACTAAAAAAAAGGTAAAAACTACAAAGAAAACTAAAAAAAAACAAAGTAAAAGCTAATAAAAAAAATTACAAATTGAAAAAGAAAAAAAAGGAAAAAAAAAGAAAAAAACTGAAAAATAAAGGAGAAAAAGAAAACTACAGACCGGGACACAGGGAATATAAATGACGACCTGGACACTCAAAGATAAATTACAGACCGGGACACAACTGACGACCGGGACACCGGGACACAGGGAATATAAATGACGACCGACACGCTCAAAGAGAAATTACAGACTGGGACACTGGGACACAAATGACGACCGGGAGATATAAATGACGACCAGGACACTCAAAGATAAATTACAGACCGGGACACAACTGACGACCGGGACACCGGGACACAGGGAATATAAATGACGACCGACACGCTCAAAGAGAAATTACAGACTGGGACACTGGGACACAAATGAGGACCGGGATACTGGGAATATAAATGACGACCGGGACACAGGGACAAAACTACAAGGGGGATATATAAATGACGAAGGGGACACAGGGAATGTTCGATTAGCAATCACCATCAACAAAGTTCAAGGGCAATCATTAGAATAATCAGGTATAGATTTGAATACGGATTGTTTTTCCCATGGACAATTTTGTGTTTCATGTTCAAGAGTCGGTAAATCTGACAATCCAATTATATGCACAGACAATGGGACATCAAAGAATGTTGTATATTCACATGTTTTACGTAGTTAAAAGC